>NW_027126701.1:7500-14868 GCF_037325665.1 Littorina saxatilis | reverse complement strand
TTGGCGGTTTAAGTTTTTAACTTTTATTTTCGTTATGTTATTGTCCATTGAAATGTTTTATTTTTGTATGTGTTTGTTTGTCCATTGTATTTTCAGTTACTCATTAGTGTACAGCAAATCACTGAAACTATTTGTTTCATTCTTAATCATAAAGAGTACCTTGAACAAGATTGCTAAATGATTAAAAGTTTGTGATATCAAGATAACTATTATCATACAATAATGTGAACTTCGTTTCTCTTATTTCCATTTAATATGTAATTTACTTAAAAAAGTAATTTTTTTCAATATTCAATTTGTTGAAACTATTTTGCTTGCTACCAGTCATATGCGTAGTATATGAATTGACGAATGCCTGGCCGTAAAAGCATTGATCACATTAAAATGCTTTTAATATGAATGTTAGTATGTTCGCAGCATTTCTGATGTCAAATATAAATTCCTCTCAAAAATACCTTTAAAATGAGATGGTACTTGACCATGTTAAGTGCCAGACTTACACTCTTCAAAAAAAGTTAAGGATCACTTTTTTACAAGCACACCACATAAAACAGACAAGACCGAATTCTTTCATTTTTTAAAAAAATTATATAATTGAACAACCAAGGAGTAATGACAAACAAAGCAAAGATCGAACGCGGCAGCGACAATTTAGCTAGAGTGTGTCAAACGTGACAACCCTCGAAAATGGAATTCACAACAATGTGAATCAGTGTCAATAACGCGTGTGCCCTCCGTTGTGTGCCAGGCATTCAACACATCGTTGGCGCATGGAGTGGATCAGGTTGCATATGAATGCTCTGGGAACTCCATTCCACTCCTGCTGGAGCCATAGCAGCAGTTGACCCAGATTGGCAGGAGGATGTTGCTGTACCCGACGACAAAGCTCGTCCCACATGTGCTCTATGGGGTTCAGGTCCGGGCTGTTGGCTGGCCACAGCATCCTGTTGACCCTGGCCTGCTGGATGAAGGTGTTTACAGCTGCAGAGCGATGGGGAGGTGCGTTGTCATCCTGAAGAATCGCACGAGTGCCGATCGCTTGGAGGGCTGGAACGACCAGGGGTTGCAGGATCTCATTCTGGTAGCGGACACCGGTCAAGTTGCCCACTACATGGTACGGAGGTGTCCTTAGACGTGTGCTGATCCCTCCCCAGACCATCACAGAGCCTCCGCAAAAAAGCTGTCGTTCCAGAACAGCGCCTTCTGCGAAGCGCTCTCCGCGACGCCTCCACACTCGGATGCGACCATCAGCAGGTTCCAAGCAAAAGCGGGACTCATCTGTAAACAACACCTGAGCCCACTGCTGACGTTGCCACCTCACATGTTGAGTGCACCAGGCTCGGCGAGCTGCTCGGTGATTAGCAGTCAGGGTTGTTCCTCGGACTGGACGCCTTGCACGCAAGCCAAAGTTGTGTAAGCGGTTTCGGATCGTCTGACCACTAACAACAGTGTTGGTGGTAGCTTGTAGGCGTTGCCTAATGTTGTTTGCCGTAGCCAATCTTTTTTGCATGACCTGCCACTGAATGAAGCGATCCTCTCTTTGTGTGGTGACTCTGGGCCGACCAGAACGTTGTCGCTCCTGCACTCTTCCAGTTGCTTGGAATCTCTGTTTTAGTCTGATGATGACAGAGGGAGCCATTGTAAGCCTCTGGGCCACTTGCCTGGCAGCAACACCGTGTTGTAGCCATCCTATTGCCCTTCCTCTATCCAAATAGCTGTTTTCTTCGTGGGGGCATGTTGCTACTTTGCATAATTGTGTCAGCGTGTCAACCTTTAAACACAAGCTGGTGAGCGATGTTCATAGCCAGGACCCTGTTGTAGCACGTGCATCACAACCTTTTGCCCTGGCATGCATTCCGCAATTTTCATGGGGCTATAAAAAACACTCTTTTTCTTCCAAAATGCAGAAGCTTTTGAGAAGTCCCACAAAGGGACAAACAAAATTCTAGGTCAAGACTCATTGTTCATTTGTTAATTCAAACACATTAATCTTTTAATTATTATGTCGATGTTTAATTTTTTGGCAATTTTTTATAATTAGATCTGTTTTTTCAACCGATCCTTAACTTTTTTTGAAGAGTGTACGTCGGGGTTGGCCGCCATTTTGAATTAGCCGTCATCTTGGATACCGAAAGTCAGAAATGTGACATCCCATGTGGATGTCTTCGAATATGTTATGTGAAGACATACATGAAATAACATTGCTTCTAACAGGCAAGGTTGATCACTTGTTTTAAAGCTACAGTTTTGAGCTATTAGACTATCAGAACAAACACAGAACGTGGATTTTTAGACTTTTGTAACGGTTCTTTGTCGTTTTGTTTACTAACTGGCGTGAATTTGTCAAACGTAATGGACCGAGCTTTTGTGACCCAGACAGTTGGATACGGCAAGCACCAATTCAGACAAAACGACAAGAAAAGAACAAGAAAAACGGGGGAAAACACGAGAGAAACGGGAGGAGGAGATACACACAAAAAACAGGCAGGAAGAGAGACACACTCTGCATCCACACTGCCGAGCATAATCAGCAAAGACGTAGGGAAGTTTTGCCTCACACTGACGTTAATTGCGACCAGAAGGGGAGGCAATCGAAACGCACGCGAGCCGCAGCAGCTGGGGCCTGTACAGAGTGATTTGCCGGTGTAACACGAGAAAATTACTCCCACGAGATTTTTACTCCGGAGTAAAAATTTCGTACGAAAATGTTACTCCCTTTACGAAAAAAGCACTCCCCCATTACACGAGAAAGTTACTCCCCAAGACAGGTGAATTCCGAGTAAACATTTCGTACACAAATGTTACTCCCCTGACGAATAAAAAACGAATAAATTACTTCACCCTAACACGAGCAATTTAACTTCCCATGCCAGGTGTACGAAATTTATACTCCCTTGTCCCCTGTTAGTCTTGATGGTGGAAGGGGTGGAGGGAGGGTAGCGCGACATTCGTTTGCGCGAGATCACATATTGGCATTATTCCTTTGCCCGTATCCCATTTTCGCCTACGAGATGTTTACTGGAAGTAAACAAAATGGGGAGTAAAAATTTCGTGGAGGGAGTCATTTTGTCGTGCCTTGGGGAGTTCTTTTCTCGTACGAAAAATTTACTCGGAGTAAGAATTTCGTACGACATTTTTACTCCGGAGTAAATTTTTCGTGGAGTAAAAATTTCGTGTTACACCGGCATTATCAGTGTATGTCCTCTTTCGTGACTATTGTCAGTTTCCCTCCCCTTAATCGGCCTCTTGGTTCCCCTTTCCGCAGCACCGGGCTATAATACCCTTCCTCTGCGCTTTTGCGGAACACCATCTTGTCACCTTGACACCACTCTGGTACTCGCATCTATTGTCAACCGATTTTTGAAAGGCTTTTGTCGTCGATCTTCGGTCGGTTGGGAGCTGTGCCAGGAAGAGTGTAATGATTATATGTGTAATATGGCTTGAAGAGTACCGAGCTCATTCGTTAACACTTTCAAGATATGCGCATGCATTTTTAGTGGAACTCTTTAAAACACACACACCATCATCCTCTCTCTCTCTCTCTCTCTCTCTCTCTCTCTCTCTCTCTCTCTCTCTCTCTCTCTCAACGATCATATATATGTGTTCTCTGCATGTCTGTCCAGTGTTTTGTCCCCACATATAGCATATTAACTCTACCTGTCCCAAGATAGGCCAATTGGTCCTAAGAGGACGTTAAAACTACGCAATGGCTATTTTGCCGGTACCGGCAACGTAGCCCTGTAGGCTACGTTGTTGGTACCGGCAAAATAACGATATGTTACGATAGAGGCTATTTTGCCGGTTGGACGCTGCTGAAGCTAGTAAAGTGAAACGTCTAGTCGGATTCTCCATCTCACAAAGGCAATACACAAGTAATCTTCAATATTTGTATTTCTGATGTGCAAACTTCAAATGCAATTACAACCTTGTCTTATACAAGAATAAAAGCCATATTTCTCTCTCTCTCTCTCTCTCTCTCTCTCTCTCTCTCTCTCTCTCTCTCTCTCTCTCTCTCTCTCTCTCTTAAAACACCAAATACACTAATTTAACTGGCAAATATCCGATGATCTCTATGCAAGGAATTAAATACTGGTTATTGTCTCTCTATGATCATTCTCGCTGACTCTCTGTCTCTATGTGTGTGTCATGAATCACATGAAATAGATTGAATATACGGACGTTGAATATACAACAAGTCATCGTCACATCTCTCTCTCTATGATCATTGTCGCTGACTCTCTGTCTCTATGTGTGTGTCATGAATCACATGAAATAGATTGAATATACGGACGTTGAATATACAACAAGTCATCGTCACGGGTAACATGAATAACACCGAATTCCAATTGTCGCCTAACGTCGAATTGCTCCATTGTTGCCTAATGACGAATTGCCAAATGTCGCCTAATGTCGAATTGCCAATTATCGCCTAACCTAGAATGCCAAATGTCGCCTAATGTCGAATTGCCAATTGTTGCCTAAGACCGAATTCCCATTGTCGCCTAACATAGAATGCCAAATGTCGCCTTATGTCGAATTGCCAATTATCGCATAAGACCGAATTCCCATTGTCGCCTAACATAGAATGCCAAATGTCGCCTAATGTCGAATTGCCAATTGTCGCATAAGACCGAATTCCCATTGTCGCCTAACACAGACGGTCCCGGACAGACAAGATAGTTAGACAGACAAAGAAAGCTCACTTAATGTCTTCCGCGTTTTTATGGGAAATAACGTGACAAACATATTGCCAAGAACAGAACGCAAAATAAAGAAAAGAACGCCAAGTTGAGCTCTATTCACAATTAAGAAAGGGTAATGTTGAGCATGTCGTAGGAGGCGACTAACAGATTCTGTTTCTCCTTTTACCCTTGTTGAGTGTTTCTTGTATAGAATATAGTCAAGATACTAGTCCAACCGTCCGTGTCGAAATATCGCCGAACTTTCATGATGGATATGTTCACGTCCAGTACTGCTGTGGGTACTGCCGAAGGTACCTGCCCAGCAGATGTGTCCCCTCTGGATTTGCGCGAAGTTTTAGTGTGAACGGACACTCGATTTTAAACGTCTTTTGATTTGGACGTAATCCCGTCGATTTGCTGTGGTGTTTCTTCCCTCCATGTACACACGAGTACGTCAGTTCGTAAAACTTGATGGCACCATTGAATTTTCTATTTGGACATCGTCCTTGTGCTGCCGCCAGAGTACGACTGTCGCGTTTCCACAGCTGCACAAATGTGGATTTCTCATACCCCATAAGTGCCTGTTGAAACTCTTCATACGAAGCAAATTGATCACCGACGTTAAAGCCCATTTTGTTGCTGTCTATCAAACTCCCAAACGTGTGTTTGATTGCCTGTCGGATTGTTGAGCATCGGCCTCGGTTGAACGAAAATCACCCTAAAACGACAGGGCAGTGATCAACCAATCAACTTCAAAGTTGATAATAAAACTCACTATAAAAGTTCAAATTTGTCAATCAGTGAACACTTCTCTCCCCCAAAGAAATTCCCATCAGAAACTGTCATTTATTGGTGAGTATTTAATCACAGGCGGTAACTTTCACTTTACTAGCTTCAGAGAGAGAGAGAGAGAGAGAGAGAGAGAGAGAGAGAGAGAGAGAGAGAGAGAGAGAGAGAGAGAGAGAGAGAGAGAGAGAGAGAGAGAGAGAAATATGGCTTTTATTCGTGTATAAGACAAAGTTTTAAGAGAGAGAGAGAGAGAGAGAGAGAGAGAGAGAGAGAGAGAGAGAGAGAGAGAGAGAGAGAGAGAGAGCCTCTACCGGCAAAATAGCCTCTACCGTAACATATCGTTATTTTGTACAGGCTACGTTGCCGGTACCGGCAAAATAGCCATTTCGTTAAAACTAATTCTCTCTCTTTCTCTCTCTCTCTCGCTCTCGCTCTCTCTCTCTCTCTCTCTCTCTCTCTCTCTCTCTCTCTGAAGCTAGTAAAGTGAAAGTTACCGCCTGTGATTATGAATGATTCACGTGAATTTTGGAGCGAGATCAGGAGATGTAGGCAGAAACACACTGTCAGTGGCGATATCTCTGAGCAAACTTGGTTGGGTCATTTTTCAAAACTTTTCAATAACAGTGCAAATGACAACCAGACCTTGGACTTTAACATACCCCATACACAAGAAGATTATGAACCATATGATGATTTACTTGATGGCGTTATTAGCGAAGCAGAAGTAAAAAACGCGATAAGAAAACTTAAGAGTGGAAAAGCTGCAGGCACTGACAAAATTATAAGCGACTTTTTAAAGGCAGGAGAACATAAACTACTACCATTCTTGGTAAAACTAACTAACAGTATTTTCAACAAGGGTGTCTTTCCAAAGGAGTGGACAAAAGCAGTCATAGTTCCATTATATAAAAAAGGAGACCCTGACATGCCAGATAACTATAGAGGCATCTCATTATTGAGTTGTGTTAGCAAAGTGTTTCTTTCCATTTTAAACACAAGACTGACAAAGTGGGCTGAAGAACATGGCGTCATTTCTGACGCACAGGCAGGTTTCCGTAAGTCCTACTCTACGGTAGACCATATTTTTACATTGTACGCGATGATCGAGAAACAGTTTTCCCGCAACTCAAAGCTTTATGTGGCCTTCGTGGACTTTTATAAGTGTTTTGACATGATTGACCATGCTGCGCTGTGGTTTGTCCTTGCAAAAACTGGTGTGAGAGGGAAAATGCTGACTATGCTCCAGGCGATGTATGCCAATATCAGAGCATGCGTTCGTTCAACTAGCAGCGGCGGGCTCACGGACTTTTTCCAGTGCCTTCAGGGCCTGAAACAGGGATGTATGTGTAGTCCGATTCTGTTCACCTTCTTTATCAATGAACTCGCAAATGACATAATCGGGAAAGGGAGACAGGGCATTCAGTTACTACCTAACCAGGTAGAAATATTTCTCATGTTGTTTGCGGATGATCTCGCCCTCATATCATCTACTGTAATAGGACTGCAAACACAGCTAACCACACTATACGAATCATCAAACAGACTCGGACTGAAAGTTAATGCGGAAAAAACAAAAGTTGTGGTATTCCGTAAAGGTGGTTATCTATCCGAGAAAGAAAAGTGGTACTTAGGCACTGAGATACTCGAAGTTGTTGGTAGGTATAAATACCTTGGCTTCACCTTTTCTACAATGATGAGCTTAAACATAGGCACGGAGGAATTTGTGTCGAGAGGCAAAAAGGGAACAATGGAAATCCTTAGAACGCCTTTAAAGTGATCCAATTGAAAAAGTCTGGAAGAAAACTTCTTCTCTACCATAGCCCTGTGTTGAACAGCAGCGAAAAGTTGACCACTTTTCTTGTTTCACTACTTAAAAAATTAGATCTCCTCGTTCGTG
>NW_027126701.1:0-2500 GCF_037325665.1 Littorina saxatilis | reverse complement strand
AAAACTATTTTATCATGCCCACATCTTATCCCACATTAATTACGCATCAACTCTTTGGGATGGCGTCTCTGATGTTCACATGAAAAAGTTAAACTCTCTACATCGTGTTACTCATGTTAAATGGTCCACAATTATCAGCTGATTTGAAGTTAAAGAATCTAAACTACCTGCCGCTAGTTAAACATTTACAGTTTAATAAGACTGTAATGATGTATAAAGTAAATCATGGCGAAGTGCCCAACTACACTGCCCAAAATAAGTCAAGGACGCAAAAACCGATCAACCAAAAACATGGAACTTGTAATATGTTGTGGTCAAATCATTCAATAATAATCACGCCAAAGTGCATTGAATTCCATTCATAAACAATTGAGTTATTGTTTCTTAAGTGAAGGGGGGATCAAAATCAAAAGTCGCAAGTCTTTGCAGATTGTCAATTCCAATGTTTCACCGGTTCCCAAAGTTCAATAATGGGTATAACCCCCACGATTCTGGCGGCACTCGTTGCAGCAATCCCTCATTGAGTGGACAATGTTTGCCAGATTAGCCTGGGAGATGGCCTGCCATTCTTGCTGAAGAAGAACGAGCAGCTGTTGGAGGTTTGCAGGTGGAGCATGATTCTCGCGAACACGACGGCCCAACATGTCCCACGCATGCTCGATAGGGTTCATGTCGGGACTGTTGGCTGGCCAATCCATCCATCCTGTTGATCTGTACCTGCTGCAGGAAGGCGTCCACAAGCCGTGCTCGATGTGGGGGAGCATTATCGTCCTGTAGCACTGCATGGGGCCCAATCTGACGCAGCATGGGTAGGACTTGGGGCCTGAGGATCTGGTCCCTGTAGACAAGGGCATTCAAGTTGCCCCGTACATGGTACAGTGGGGTCCTGTGGTGCTCGCTGATCCCAGCCCACACCGTCACTGACCCTCCCCGGTAGGCTCTTCTCTCCCTCACGCATGCAGGGATCATGCGTTCTCCTGGACGCCTCCAGACCCTGGTCCTGCCATCATCATGCTCCAGACTGAATCGAGATTCATCGGAAAACAGTACCTGGGCCCACTGCTGTCGATTCCATCTCAAATGGCGGGTGGACCAGGCCAGTCTTGCCATCATGTGACGTGGCGTCAGTAAAATGCGGCCAAGTTGACGCCTTGCGTGCAGCGTCTGGTCATGAAGGCGGTTGCGGACGGTCTGCTCGTTGATGTCAGTGTTGGTTGCCACCCTAAGCCTCCGTCTGATGGTGCTGGCAGTGGTCGTCCTGGTCTGCAACGCCTGGCGTGTGATGTAGCGGTCTTGACGTTGTGTAGTGCTTCGAGGGCGCCCAGACCGGGGTCTGGTTTCTACACTTCCAGTGGCCAGAAAGCGCTGCCGCAGCCTCACGATGACGGAATGGGAGCAGCCAAGTCTTGCAGCAATCTCTCGGAGCCTCTTGAACCCAGGCTAGAGCTCGCCCGCGGTCGACAAGGTTCAGATGACGTCTTGGAGGCATGGTTGTTTGGTAGCCTGCTGTGATTTTGCCTGGGCTTATAAAGCATTTTTGATGACTACAGTTCACTCTCAGAGGACCAATGGTTCACGTGAAAAAGATTGATTGGGGCAAAATCACCTGTGCTAAGCTCTGCAGGAGGGTTACTTTCACGTGCGTTTTTCGCAATATTGCGGATTCTTTGCTCGCCTGCTCAGAGAAACAGGCAAAGTCCGAGTACCGGTTTTTGCTGTCACAGCAAAGGCAGGGAAGCTGTCAAGACGACCACAAAGCGTAGAGGGTCATTGTCGCCGATTTTTGTGATTTTTACACAATCAACGTTGGGATCGAAAAAATGGCTTTTGGTCCTTGACTTATTTTGGGCAGTGTATATTCAGGACCTATTTCACAGAGTCACCGACCACCAAGGATTGATTTGTTCAAAACTAGTCAAACCTTCTCTGGTTCTATGGTGTGGAACTCCATTCCGTCTGTAATAAGATCATTAACCCCACTAAAGAGTTTTAAACAAGCTCTGCATAATTATCATATGTCTACCTAGATGGCAATACTAGTCTTAACATGTGCAAGTAGCTGTCAACAATTGGCAAAGCTTTATGAATTACAAAAATATGTTGTTTATTACATGTATTATGTGTAATTTATGTTGCGATTTTCCATCATCATCATCATCATCATCATCATCATCATCATCATCATCACCATCATCATCATCTTCATCATCATCATTTACACCATATAATCATTGTAGGCATTAGAGTCAACGTTGGTATCGTGTGAATGTTACCGTCGATCACTTTACATGTGTAACCTCAATTAACATGTTGCATGTTTCGCTTGCTCGATTCGTATGTTTTTTGTTTTTTTATGTAAGCTTACTTTGTCATTGTGTTGTTTGTGTTTGCTTATTTGTCCGATTGTTTGTTTGCTGGTTTGTTCGTTTAATTTGTTTATTAGTCATGTTGTTTATCATTTATTAGACATTTGTATTAGAAGTAAGGACCGGTTGTAAGA
>NW_027126700.1:0-15238 GCF_037325665.1 Littorina saxatilis | reverse complement strand
ACTAACTATGAGAATGAAACAGCTCACGCACACCAGTCGAATACAGGTAAAAACATTTAACAGCACATTCACAAATCAAACAAAGAGTACCACACACAAACAAGAAAAGTCGCATAAGGCGAAATTACTACATTTAGTCAAGCTGTGGAACTCACAGAATGAAACTGAACGTAGTCCGCCGCTAGTGCAAAAGGCAGTGAAAGTGACGAGCCTGTTTGGCGCGGCAGCGGTTGCGCTGTGCTTCATAGGACGCTTTACTGTACCTCTCTTCGTTTTAACTTTCTGAGCGTGTTTTTAATCCAAACATATCATATCTATATGTTTTTGGAATCAGGAACCGACAAGGAATAAGATGAAATAGTTTTTAAATCGATTTCGGAAATTTAATTTTGATCATAATTTTTATATTTTTAATTTTCAGAGATTGTTTTTAATCCAAATATAACATATCTATATGTTTTTGGAATCAGAAAATGACGAAGAATAAGATGAAATTGTTTTTGGATCGTTTAATAAAAAAATAATTTTAATTAGAAGTTTCCGATTTTTAATGACCAAACTCACTCATTAGTTTTTAAGCCACCAAGCTGAAATGCAATACCAAACCCCGGCCTTCGTCGAAGATTGCTTTGCCAAAATTTCAATCAATTTAATTGAAAAATGAGGGTGTGACAGTGCCGCCTCAACCTTTACAAAAAGCCGGATATGACGTCATCAAAGGTATTTATCGAAAAAAAGAAAAAAACGTCCGGGGATATCATACCCAGGAACTCTCATGTCAAATTTCATAAAGATCGGCCAAGTAGTTTAGTCTGAATCGCTCTACACACACACACAGACACACACACACACACACACACACACACACACACACACACACACACATACACCACACACACACACACACACACACATACACCACGACCCTCGTCTCGATTCCCCCCTCTATGTTAAAACATTTAGTCAAAACTTGACTAAATGTAAAAAGAAGAAGAAAGAAAAACCCAAAACAGACAAAAGCCAAAGCAGCTATGACAACACAATCACGAGACTCGATAAATCATCACCCGACCGTGCCTCACGAAAGAGTCTCAATAATGATCTAATGGTGTTCTGCCACCGAAAGTAGTGAAATGAGATACTGCGCGCTTTGAAATCTCACCGTCCCACCTTTCGTGCGTCAAGTCGATGCGATACAAGATAGGCACTCAAAAACGTTTAGCCACATAACTCAGAAGCGTTATGGCAGACATCAGTCGGAGTATAGTTTTTAATGAGTACCTGCAGAAGAGGATCCGTTTTCAACCATTTGCATAAGGTTGGCAGAATCAACAAAGCGCAGAAGTCTCGGCTGTCATGATGAATGGGATTTTGTTCGTTGGGAACGGGCGCAACCAGGAAACCGTAATAATTATGCGGTTACAAAAAGAGAAAGAAAGACAGACAGAAAGACAATACACTACGAAATAAACAAATGATCATGTTTCAGTTGATAAATGTAGTTTTAACCACGTGCTAATTTCATCGATCACGTGCTAATGAAAAAACAAGTCACCTGCACCTAATCAAGGATTCCAATTAGCACATTTATAAACGGTCATGTAAGAGGATCGTAAAATAGTGTGCAAGGCCTTTTGGCAATTACGATTTTTTATTGGTTCCGCTTTTTTCTCTCCAATTATTATAGGGCGCAAATCCTAAATAAGTTCTAAGCGCCTTACAATCTTAAATATATACGACTTGTGTCTGTGTGTCTGTGTGTGTGTCTGTGTGTCTGTGTGTGAGTTCGCGATGCACGGCCAAAGTTCTCGATGGATCTGCTTCAAATTTGGTGGGCATATTCAGGTAGACCCGGGACAGGACACAACCTGGTCGATATTTCAACACGTGCTCTCAGCGCGCAGCGCTGAACCGATTTTGGTTCCACCTCAGCTATTTTGGTTCCACCTCAGCTACCCGGGCCCCCATACCGACACACCAAAGCCAAAGTTCTCGGTGGATCTTTTTCAAATTTGGACACCGTATTCAGCTACACCCCGGACACAATATCATCGATGAGATATTTCAACACGTGCTCTCAGCGCGCAGTGCTGAACCGATTTTGGTTTTTGTGTTCATTTCACCATTATAAGTAACTCTTCCTTATCTTCTCATCTTCTCCAGGTTTTCAGCGTTTACCTCCCTTCCTTCGTATGGTGCACTATAGAATGAGTGGGGCGTCTTCGGATATTCCCGGCGTTCTGTTACTATTTTTAGAAGGTTACCGCAGTGTCCAGAACGTAAATTGGACCCGTAAATTATCCTCACTGTAAAAGTGCAAAGGTCGAATCAATTTATAGCCACGCGAAAAATACACTGTCATCTATCTCTCTATAGATACGGCTTCTCTGTGTTTGTGTGTGTGTATGTGTGTCTCTCTATGTGAGCAACACCTGGGGATTGTTCAGTTCTGTTTGTGATGAGGTCTGGCGGCTTTTGTGTATTTGTATGTACTGGCCTTCCTTTGAAAAGCCATAACAGTTCAAAAGGGCTTACAGATAAGCTATAAATTGCTCAATCCTGTTTGAGTGGAGTTCGCCTCCAAAGGTGATTAACACGGTTACATTCGTCGACAAGGATGGGACTCGATATGGTCAGGAATGGCATTATGGCCACTGAATCATTTTCGTGCTGTTCCCATTCCACGAATCTGGGAGGGACCAAAGCTTGGCGGGTCCATTGTTCGGACCCGGCGAAGCCGGCGTACGGCTCTAAGTACTTCTTCCCGGCGAAGCCGGCTACCCGGCGTAGCGGGTATTCATTCTAGTCTTAAATATAATAATCCAGAAGCCTTTCATAAGCCTTTTCTTTTCTTTCTTACTTTCTTTCCTTCTTTAAATACTTTTTTGTTTGTGGTTGTGTTTTCTTTTTTTCCCTTTGCTCATAACTTTTTTTTGCCTTTTTTCTTTTTTCTTCTTTGTTTTTACATTTAGTCAAGTTTTGACTAAATGTTTTAACATAGAGGGGGGGAATCGAGATGAGGGTCGTGGTGTATGTGTGTGTGTGTGTGTGTGTGTGTGTGTGTGTGTGTGTGTGTGTGTGTGTGTGTGTGTGTGTGTGTGTGTGTGTGTGTGTGTCTGTGCGTGTGTGTGTGTAGAGCGATTCAGACTAAACTACTGGACCGATCTTTATGAAATTTTACATGAGAGTTCCTGGGTATGATATCCCCAGAATGTCTTTGATGAGGTCATATCCGGCTTTTTGTAAAAGTTGAGGCGGCACTGTCACACCTTCATTTTTCAATCAAATTGATTGAAATTTTGGCCAAGCAATCTTCGACAAAGGCCGGACTTCGGTATTGCATTTTAGCATGGAGGCTTAAAAATTAATTAATGACTTTGGTCATTAAAAATCTGAAAATTGTAAATACAATTATTTATTTATAAAACGATCCAAATTTACGTTCATCTTATTCTTCATCATGTTCTGATTCCAAAAACATATAAATATGTTATATTCGGATTAAAAACAAGCTCTGAAAATTAAAAATATAAAAATTATGATTAAAATTAAATTTCCGAAATCGTTTTAAAAACAATTTCATCTTATTCCTTGTCAGTTCCTGATTCCAAAAACATATAGATATGATATGTTTGGATTAAAAACACGCTCAGAAAGTTCAAACGAAGAGAGGTACAGTAAAGCGTGCTATGCAGCACAGCGCAATCGCTACCGCGCTAAACAGGCTCGTCACTTTCACTGCCTTTTGCACTACCGGCGGACTACGGTCATTGTGAAAAAATGTAGTGCGTTCAATTTAATTCTGTGAGTTCCACAGCTTGACTAAATGTAGTAATTTCGCCCTACGCGACTTGTTTCTCAGTTTCTTTCTTGTCTTCTTTTGTTTTACATCTCCTTCTTGTTCCTAGATTTTTGCAGCAGTGACAACTTCATCTTAAAAGCGTATTGCACAGGTCATCTACCAATGGCTGAGCTTTCTGCTTGGTAAAAACAAAACGCTGGTATCTCAGGCTCGTATTTGTCCATTTTATATAGATCTGCATTGTTAAGAGAGCCAATCGAATAGAAAGATACCGGTATATTGCGTGTAGGACCCCTGTACAACTTACCGGTAGAACGTACGGGTGGAAAGGCATTGTTAGCGTTTCATACTTGCCCTTCATAGTATGACTACGCGACAGGTAAACCGGGAACGAGAATAGACGTTTTCGAGAAATAAATGAAGCATTCTCTTACCTAGGACTAGATATGGGTTATATTATAATTCGAGTTTTACGCCCTCACGGCTTTTGATGAGATACACAAGTGTATGCGTGTTTAGGTGGTATCAGCCATCGGCACTTATGGCAGAATGACCGAGGTCTTTTACGTGCCATTGAGGTGACACGAGGGTGGGACGTGGCTACCGTCCCTGGGTCTGCACAAAGTTAACCCGTGTCCGTCCCGGCCCGGAGTCGAACCTGCGACCTATAGGGATGTTCAAGCGGCGTGGCAGAGTTCTAAGTAGCGCTCCATGCAGAATGTGAGGCGGAAGGGCACGATGCTGAGTGCGGCTGTTACTTGCGATCGCGACGAACAACTAACTCTGATGTGCATGTTATGCTGTGTGCGGCTGCTAACTGCGATCGCGACGAACAACTAACTCTGATGTGTATGTAATACCCCTGTCACACTAGGGCTGCGTCCTCACGGCGTTCCCGCGGCGTCCAAGAAAAATGAAGAACGCCGAGGTGCGCGCAGTAGGGTTTCCTACAGCGCCAGAGCAACGCGTTGCACCTCCATTTGACGCAGTGGAGTCGCCAAGAACGCCATGCAACGGCGCGCCCTTTGAGCATGCACAAAGTACGCGCCGTCGCTCGGCGTTCTGATATGCGCGTGGTTGGAACGCCGTAGGGTCGCCATAGGGTCGCCGTAGCAGCGCAGTAAGGTCTCCTACCCCGCCACAAGAGCTCCGTGGGCGCGCAGTACGGACGCAGTGGTAGTCGGCGGCGCGTGCACGGAGACCTCACGGAGATTTCACTGCGCTTCTACCGCGTCCATCAGTGTTTGCAGGGCGTTTGCACGGAAACCTCACGGAGACCTCACGGAGTCCTTGGGGATGTCACTGCGCTTCTACCGCGTCCGTCAGCGTTGGCAGGGCGTATGCAGGAAGTTGGCAATGCGTTGTGAGCCAACTCCATAACGCAGAGTACACTCCCCTGTTGTATACACGCTTTTCCGCTTAATCGACACGCCGTGGACGCGCAGTGACAACTCCTAGCACGCCGTGAGCACGCCGTGATCACGCCGTGAGAGCGCAGTCAATCGCAGAATTATCCTGCGATCCTACGGCGCTCTGAGAGATATACAACGCCGCGGGAACGCCGTGAGGACGCAGCCCTAGTGTGACAGGGGTATTATGCTGTGTGCGGCTGTTACCTGCGATCGCGACGAACAACTAACTCTGATGTGTGTGTTATGCTGTGTGCGGCTGTTACTTGCGATCGCGACGAACAACTAACTCTGATGTGTATGTTATACTGTATGCGGCTGTTACCTGGGATCGCTACGAACAACTAACTCTGATGTGTATGTTATACTGTGTGCGGCTGTTACCTGCGATCGCGACGAACAACTAACTCTGTGTATGTTATGCTGTGTGCGGCTGTTATCTGCGATCGCGACGAACAACTAACTCTGATGTGTATGTTATGTAGTGTGCGCTTACTATGACACCCTTTTCGTTTAGAAAAATATGCACAAATGAGCCACGAATCGCTGCCGATTGTCGTTGCGGCAATAATCGGTGGCCTGCTGTGTTCGCTGACAACATGGCGCTTAAGTTGGGGTCACGTGGGTTTGGCTTGAGATTATGTGAGTTTAGATAAACATACGTGCTTTAGCAACAACTACGATCGCCAGTGAATTGAGGTTCTGCTGTGCATATTTTCGGAAGAACTTGGTATAATATTGATAGCACACTTCAAAATATACTCATCAGAGTTTATTGTTTGTCGCGAATGCGATAAGCCTGCAAGCATGCAGTTTTCGAGTTTGTCGCGTGTAAACATGTTGACGCTTGACTCGCAGTAAGGGGCGCTTACTCTGCCACACCGCTCGAAAATCCTGACAGAGTTTTTACGAACATCGTCTATTGCCAATCAATGCAAAGTGGCTCCATCAGCCTCCACACACCTCGCCACTCAGTCACACGCGTCGGTTACGGTGACGGACTGCAGGTAAACTTGAAAGAACTTCACATAGCCGACGCAGGTGCTGTCATTGAGGCAATGTTTGTCTTTGGCTTTATGCTCCAATGCGTACCGGGACAGAAATAATATTGTTGTGCACGTGCATGCTAACGTTTGTGTTTTTTGTCTGTTTTTGTTTGCTTCATGTTTTCTTACACCTATTAGTCACTATTTGGCTTAATGTTTTCCGATATTGTTAAATCTTCATGCCTTTTTTAATTCTTTATTTTTTTCATTTGGGTGCTGTGCATTTAGACTTGTAATTGTCTGATATACATATTTATCCTACATAATTATGTGAGAGAGACCACTCATTACTTAACAATATCGTTCAAACCACACGCGTGTATATCATGTAAATGAGGTCATGTCAAGCAAGTCTGACCTGTTTTTCAACGGCGTATGATGCCAAAGTTACCGAGACAAACATCATTTTGGAGAAAAAATATTGCGCTCGCTAATTCCCCTCGATGAATTTTTTGAACTAACACGCCAGCTACACTTTCCAGAGTGACGTTTCTTTGCTTTGACGTAAGAGATTGCACGAGATCGAGGTTCCAAAAGAAGCGTCTTCATTTTGGCCGCCTCGACTGCGTGACGTTTTGAGTAAAATAATCGAAAGTACAGTATGTCGGATAAACAGAATACTACATGGCTTGCTGTGTCGTACCGGATTTACACTCATTGTTTTTTTCAAATAGTGAACAGCTCGCTTTCGCTCGCAGTTCAATATTTAAAAAAAAACCCACCTCGTGTAAATCTGGTACGACACAGCAAGCTATGTAGTATTCTCTCTCTCTCTCTCTCTCTCTCTCTCTCTCTCTCTCTCTCTCTCTCTCTCTCTATTTTTTTTAACTGTGACAGTGATCAATTTTGTATTCTTTTGTCAAATGCATTATGTAAAGCGCCGCTAGACTACCGTTTGGTGGTGAAAACCGCCAAAGAAGAAAAGTTTTATTCCCGTAAGTTTCTTTTAAGTTTAAAAAACAACTTTGTAACGTCATTCCCTGTCTACGTCATTAATTTCATCATTATTCATTGTCTCAGTCTCGTTTGTGTCTTCCGAACGAGCTTCTGGTCAATTTGTCAGATAAGTTTATCTATATATATATACGACTAGTGTCTGTCTGTCTGTCTGTCTGTCTGTCTGTCTGTCTGTCTGTCTGTTCGCGATGCACGGCCAAAGTTCTCGGTGGATCTTTTTCAAATTTGGACACCGTATTCAGCTACACCTCGGACACAACCTCATCGATGAGATATTTCAACACGTGCTCTCAGCGCGCAGCGCTGTGCGCGCTGAACAAATTTTTTATTTTATTTTTTTTTTTTTTTTTTTTTAGTTGTCGGGATCCACTACCAGTAACTCTTCCTTATCTTCTCCAGTGTTTTCAGCCGCGATTATCTCCCTTCCTCCGTGTGGCGTCAATCCATATTCCCGTTACTACGTTACTGCACGTTACTATTTTTAGAAGGTCTCCAGTGTTTTGCGCGTTTATCTCCTTTCCTTCGTGCGCCGGCGAAGCTGGCGTACACCCGGCAAAGCCGGGTCCCAGGCACAGCCTGGTATTCGGCTCTACTTCTTCCCGGCGAAGCCAGTACCCGGCGAAGCGGGTAATCATCTAGTTTCTGCATATACGTATATAAGTGTTCGTCTGTCTGTCCACTTAACAGACCGCCGGGTCGAAGATCAGTGACCGTAACGTGTTGTTTTGTCACAATTAAACGTTCCTATAACATACTTTGCTTGTCTTTGATTATGCTATGGAAGAATGTTTTATAATTCTTATTCTTACCCCAATGTAATTTTCGTGTGGTCAAAGCTGTGAGTCATTGAACCCACAACATTCGGGCAACTCTAGGTTTAAACGTGTAGATTTATTTTAGACAGTAAACGTGTTGTTTAAGATTGAATGAATTGCTATTTTTTGTTAGAAACTGTATTGTTATGTAGTGGATGCACTCTCTCTCTCTCTCTCTCTCTCTCTCTCTCTCTCTCTCTCTCTCTCTCTCTCTCTCTCTCTCTCTCTCTCTCTCTCTCTCTCTCTCTCTCTCTCTCTCTCTCTCTCTCTCTCTCTCTCTCTCTCTCTCTCTCAGTCTCTTTCTCTTTTTCTCTATTTACATATGTAATACTCCATTTTGTGTGCTTCTCTGCTGTTGTTGTTGTTGTTGAAGTACTAGTTATGTTCTCGTTATTCTTATTATTGTTGTTTTGATTGGTTTGAATTACAAATTTACAATATCGTCCGCCAATTCATTATTTTGTCTCTAAGAGCACATTCATAAGTTTATCTTGTTGTGCTCCTTTATTAAAACATATTTTTCATGGCTTTGTAAAGTTGTATTAGAATAAAACACTGTTTAAAAAACTCAAAAAAACCCACACAAAAACGTGTTGATTCTCCAGTAGAATGAAGAGTATTTGTCAAGTTGTTTGAAAATTAATGGTTCTACCCAATTCATTCTCCCTTGATGATAAATGTAGAAAATAGACATTCTGTTATTGCAGAAATTGTAGAAAGTTTGCCCGAATTAGAACCCGTGACCCTCGGATCAGAAATCCAGGGCTGTACCAACTCAGTTATCGGGCCCCCTTTCATTATTTCTTTGCAGCATGTGTAGAAAGTTTGCAACCAATTCATAGTTTATGAATATAGCATCATTTTGACAGTAAAGATCGATGTGTTCTCTGCAATGAGCGCTTCTGGGGTGATAACGCGAGACAACTCCTGTGATCTTGCCGCGAGGTGGCGCCAGTTACCAGCCGAAAGAAAGAAGGGGCATAACCTCACCAGAACCGACCATTGTCTGTTTACCGTATAAAATGCACAACTTACACACGAACTGTTACCAAACCGATATGCTATTTGGGACCAATGCAAGTTTTTTTTCCTTTCTTGTGTGATCTTGCCGCGAGGTGGCGCAAGTTACCAGCCGAAAGAAAGACGGGGCATAACCTCACCAGAACCGCCCATTCGGAATGTCTTTCATTTCCAAAATAAAGTTAATAATTTCCACAAGACCTTGCCCCTTTAACTTGAAACGCTTAACTTATTGACTGCCTCGATCGTGTATATTGCGCGCTTCAAAAGTGTTATGCAAATGAGACAGGATATTGGGAAATAGCCCGGATGTTGATATCCTCCGTACGGACCGGGTTGATGGCAGATAACACCTTCACATTCCGTCACAGACAACACAATTTCACGCTGCATTGGACCTGGCAAAGAAAATAAACGGCATAAACTACAGAACAAAAGCGCAGAGAGAGAGAGAGAGAGAGAGAGAGAGAGAGAGAGAGAGAGAGAGAGAGAGAGAGAGAGAAGAGAGAAGAGAGAGAGAGAGAGAGAGAGAGAGAGAGAGAGAGGGAGAGAGAGAGAGAGAGAGAGGGAGATATTACACACCGGTATGAATAAATTACTGTTGTGCAGCGGGTTAAAAGAATACCCTATACCTCGGAGATATACCTTCACTCGGTCTCAACGACGTCACGTGACATGTTATATGGTGGAAGAGAATGCTGTCGCTTATTTTCCACCCTCAGTTCGGTAAGACTGAAACGATGCTCAGTCACGGAAAGAACTATCCAAACTTGCAAGCACAGCCGCGGTTGTCCTGTAAGTTCCCGATCCATGTTAAACCCTCATCCTCAAAAGGAAAATAAGCGACAGCATTCTCTTCCACCATATAACATGTCACGTGACGTCGTTGAGACCGAGTGAAGGTATGATCTCCGAGGTATAGGGTATTCTTTCAACCCGCTGCACTACAGTAATTTAACGTTACCTTAGTTCGGTCGTACCGGTGTGCAATGGGTGGAGGGAGGGAGGGAGGGAGGGAGGGAGGGAGAGAGAGAGAGAGAGAGACGGAAAGTTTATTGGAATTGGCCTAAGGGCCCTTTCCAAGGACAAACACAATTGACAAATTACTTTATAAAACAGAATAATTAAGAAATACAAAAGAAAAGTATGTTCAGGCTTCGACAGTCACACATCAAGGTTATCCAAAAGAGAATACCTTATCTTGAAAGAAATATATAAATATTTTGCAATGTTGACAACCAAAAAGAGAGAGAGAGACAATGACAATGACAAATCTTTATTTTTCGAGGGTGGCAAGAATAAGCATAGATATGCTTTTTTTGCATCGGGCCTTCGCCCTAAAGAGGGACTAAACTATTTTAATATAACTATGACTAGGGAAAAAAAGGTTACATAAAAACATCATTAATGGTAGAACATATAAGTTTATGTACATGAAGCGCATTATATAGAAGCATTGTAGATCAAAAGGTAGTGTTCAAAACTGGGTGTAAAGCAGTAAAGATAAACGCAAAGTAAGCACACTTTGCAACAATACATTAGCTCAGCAAAACAATGTATTACAGAGCCAAATCTTCGTGATTTTGTCACAAATAAACCATCATTAAGATAATGAACAACTGTATACAAAGAGAACATACCAATCAAGTTTATTTGTTCATAGAGTTCATTAAATGGAAAGAATATTTGGTTCTAAAAGAATCCGTATTGGTGGATTGCTGCAGGGCGTCCGGAAGAGCTTTCAGGGCTGCTTCCTGAATAAACAAGACTTGATTTAAATAGGTCTATCCTAGGAAGAGGAGTGTTTAGTTTTATAAAGTGGTGCGAATTCTTCAAAGAGAACGTTGAACAAATGGTTTCGGGTGCAGTTTCTGTCATAATTTTATGCATCATTATTCCTTTGTTATAATTCATTCTTGACTTTAGAGGTAGGACCCCTATGTTGATGTAGTCTGAGTCGGTGAGAGTAGTCTGTTTGAGTAATACGACTTTTAGCGCTCTTTTGTGTAATCTGCTGAGTAGCTTTAGGGAATTATCACTTGCTGAGTCCCATAGAGTGGATGGCGTAATCAATAAGAGACTGAATATGAGCAGTGAAAAATAACTTCATGGCTTGACAATTAAGGAAGTGTTTAATTCTAGATAAGAGGTACACTTTCTTTGACACTAATTTACTAAGTTGTTCAATGTGAGTTGACCAAGACAGGTTGTTATCGATGTGGACACCTAGAACTTTGTGATGGTCGACGGAAGGTATTGAGGAAGGTATTGATGAAGATAAAGAAAGAAGAAGGAGATGGAGGTGGAGGGGAGAGAAGAAGAAGGTGGAGGAAGGTATTGATTGGAGAGAGAGAGAGAGAGAGAGAGAGAGAGAGAGAGAGAGAGAGAGAGAAAGAGAGAGAGAGAGAGAGAGTAAATGAATGAGTGAGAGGGAGGGAGGGGTAGACAGAGACAAAGAATGCGAAAAACAGAGGATTAAGAAAAGGAATCAGAAAAGTTAGGGAGAGAAGAAAAAAATAAACGATATAAAAGTGAAAGAAAATAGTGCGAATGGAGAGGAATTTCAATTTTTTGTTTGTAAATCGTGCGACTGCATAGCTCCCAGCAAATAAATCTCTCCGGCTTGGCATTCGGTTCTAAAAAACACCCACACACAACTTAATGATAACCGGCACACACCAATCGTGTAACACACATGGGACGTTCGGTGGAAATTGCTTCATTCCGGGTCTTCTATTCCCTATCACAACGCTTCATCTTTGCAATCATCTCACAGCAAACGGGCTTGGTGGTAGCAGAGGGGGTGGTTAGAGCTATGACCCATTTTACGCGAAGCGATCCTGGTTTACACAAGATTTCATTCATTTGTGCAATGAGGCATCCAAGAGCAACAAAATAAAGAGAACACAGGAGGGACAACGAGCAAAAGGCTAAAGTAGGAACAAATTCAATCAAGTCAAATCAAATGAAATTAAATGATATCTACTCAAATCAAATCGAAATAAATCAAATCAAATCAAATCAAATCATTTAACTTTATTTATTTTTCATGTTTAACAAAATATAGTTAATTTATATTGATATAATTTGATTTGATTTGATAGAAGTTCACAATGAACAGTTATAATAGCGTTAACTGTTGAGGAACAATACTGATCCTGCTTTACACAAGACTGGGGGGGGGGGGGGGGGGGGTCTGTGAAACCAGACAGGACTTCGGAAGCATCGACTGGATACCGATTACGCATTAAGTCGTTCAATAGACTGTTTTCAAAATAGCTAATGATGAGTTTAATTCACAATCTGTTCAGCGCAGTCTACCGGTAAACTCCTGAAATTAATTGACTTAAAAATAATGCAGCTACCCCAGCAGACTTAGATCGGTCATACAATGAAGAATACAACATAAAAAGAAAGAAGGAAGAAAAGAAAGAAAGATTGAGAGAAAGAAACAAGCAAAATATCGAACAAACGAAGGTAAGAAGGATGGAATGAACAAATTAACTAACGAATGGACTAACAAGCAAACATCCAACCCACCAACCAACCCACCAACCAACCAACCAACCCACAAACCCACCAACCCACCCACCAACCAACCCACCAACCAACCCATCAACCCACCAACCAACAACCCACCCACCAACCAACCCACCAACCAACCCATCAACCCACCAACCCACCAACCAACCAACCAACCAACCATCCAACCAACCCACCAACCAACCAACCCACCAACCCACCTACCAACCAACCAACCCACCAACCAACCAACCAACCAACCAACCAACCAACCCATCAACCCACCAACCCACCAACCAACCAACCATCCAACCAACCCACCAACCCACCAACCCACCAACCCACCAACCCACCTACCAACCAACCAACCAACCAACCAACCAACCAACCAACCAACCCAACCAACCAACCAACCAACCAACCAACCAACCAACCAACCAACCAACCAACCAACCCATCAACCCACCAACCCACCAACCAACCAACCATACAACCAACCCACCAACCCACCAACCCACCTACCAACCAACCAACCCACCAACCAACCAACCAACCCACCAACCAACCAACCAACCAACCAACCAGCCCACCAACCAACCAACCAGCCAACCACTCTACCAAAAAAACCACCCATTTCTTTGGATCATGAAAATTGTGGTCTAATACTTTAAACATTTTCTTCCGCTTTCAGTCCTTTTTTGCCTTGCTTTTTACATTTAGTCAAGTTTTGACTAAATGTTTTAACATTGAGGGGGAATCGAGACGAGGGTCGTGGTGTATGTGTGTGTGTCTGTCTCTGTGTGTGTATGTCTGTGTGTGTGTGTGTGTGTGTGTGTGTGTGTGTGTGTGTAGAGCGATTCAGAGTAAACTACTGGACCGATCTTTATGAAATTTTACATGAGAGTTCCTGGGTATGATATTCCCAGACGTTTTTTCATTTTTTCGATAAATGTCTTTGATGACGTCATATCCGGCGTTTTGTAAAAGTTGAGGCGGCACTGTCACACCCTCATTTTTCAATCAAATTGATTGCAATTTTTATAAAGCAATCTTCGACGAAGGCCGGACTTTGGTATTGCATTTCAGCTTTGTGGCTTAAAAATTAATTAATCAATCAATCAATCAATATGAGGCTTATATCGCGCGTATTCCGTGGGTACAGTTCTAAGCGCAGGGATTTTTATTTTTTATTTTTTTTATGCAATTTATATCGCGCACATATTCAAGGCGCAGGGATTTATTTATGCCGTGTGAGATGGAATTTTTTTTACACAATACATCACGCATTCACATCGGCCAGCAGATCGCAGCCATTTCGGCGCATATGCTACTTTTCACGGCCTATTACTCCAAGTCACACGGGTATTTTGGTGGACATTTTTATCTATGCCTATACAATTTTGCCAGGAAAGACCCTTTTGTCAATCGTGGGATCTTTAACGTGCACACCCCAATGTAGTGTAGACTAAATGTAGTAATTTCGCCTTACGCGACTTGTTGTCTTTATGTATGCAGCATCAAGTACCACAATACTTCAAAATAACATGATACAAGTCTACAGACTACTTTAAAAATGCATCATATTTATTTGTTTCGGTTTGATGAGAACATAATTTGAAGCACAACAAGAAGCTAAAACAAGTCGCGTAAGGCGAAATTACTACATTTAGTCAAGCTGTGGAACTCACAGAATGAAACTGAACGCACTGCATTTTTTCACAATGACCGTAGTCCGCCGCTTGTGCATAACGGAGTGAAACTGACGAGCTTGTTAGCGCCGTAGTGGTTTCGCTGTGCTGCATAGCACGCTTTTCTGTACCTCTCTTCGTTTTAACTTTCTGAGCGTGTTTGTAATCCAAACATATCATATCTATATGTTTTTGGAATCAGGAACCGACAAGGAATAAGATGAAATTGTCTTGAAATCGATTTCGGAAATTTAATTTTGATCATAATTTTTATATTTTTAATTTTCAGAGCTTGTTTTTAATCCAAATATAACATATTTATATGTTTTTGGAATCAGGAAATGATGTAGAATAAGATGAAGGTAAATTTGGATCGTTTTATAGTGACCAAAGTCATTAATTAATTTTTAAGCCACCAAGCTGAAATGCAATACCGAAGTCCGGCCTTCGTCGGAGATTGCTTTATACAAATTGCAATCAATTTGATTGGAAAATGAGGGTGTGACAGTGCCGCCTCAACTTTTACAAAACGCCGGATATGACGTCTGTTTTTAAATCGATTTCGGAAATTTTATTTTAATCATAATTTTTATATTTTTAATTTTCAGAGCTTGTTTTTAATCCTAATATAACATATTTATATGTTTTTGGAATCAGAAAATGATGAAGAATAAGATAAACGTAATTTTGGATCATTTTATAAAAAAAATTTAATTACAATTTTCAGATTTTTAATGACCAAAGTCATTAATTAATTTTTAAACCTCCAAGCAGAAATGCAATACCAAAGTCCGGCCTTCGTCGAAGATTGCTTGGCCAAAATTTCAATCAATTTTATTAAACAATGAGGGTGTGACAGTGCCGCCGCAACTTTTACAAAAAGCCGGATATGACGTCATCAAAGACATCTATCGAAAAAATGAAAAAAGTCTAGGGATATCATACCCAGGAACTCTCATGTAAAATTTCATAAAGATCG
>NW_027126699.1:100000-212552 GCF_037325665.1 Littorina saxatilis | reverse complement strand
TGTCTCTGATTTAAGGTAAAGCATGTACATGAGAAAGTATGTGTACAAACAGAAAACACACAGTTACCATGTTTGTTATCACGTGTTTATTGATTGATTAACATTTTGGAGACAAAAAAGAAACCAAAGGTAACTTCTCGATTTCAAAGTAAATAATTTCTGTCACTTTCCACAATCTGTAAAGTTTTTTTCCCGGCAATAGATTCATTTAAAGTCTTAGACAGAAAACCGCTACAACAGAATTCACGCCGTCGATCCAAATATTCTTAGTATGCTCCCCCTAACTTCATGTTTGTGGAAACGACGCGAAACAAAGTTGAGTCTCATTCTAAAACGCATTACAAAAGATACTTTTCGTCAATTGTGTCGCTTGATTTTGATAGCACTGCTTGCTAATGTACTAAACAAACTACATGCTTTCAGATGTCTACTTTGGATGGCATTTCGAAGAGCATTTACACGATTTGTGCTGTAAGAAGTAATTTGTTAATCTATTTTTATCTTTCCCCATGTTTAACTCAAGGCAGCAGTTATTGTGCTTCGATCTGTTTATCCAGGGATATTCTTTAATCTAAAACACTTGCTTTGTACCACCAATGATAATTTCAAAGCTTTCCATCTTTCTATATCTGGACGATTAATTACGACGCTCGGAATGTTATTGATACACTCCCCCGACAACCTTTGATACGCTCCCCCTATAAGTGATTTCTTTTCTGAGTACGGTCCCCCGACAGTTTACGTTTGCTTTCCGTACAGTTGTCGGCTTGGTTAACTCCCTAAGAGAAGGGTATTTCGTGTCGAACTTCAACATAAACACGCTTATATATAAGTAGAGGTTACACAACGAGTCTCAGTTGATAGTAACAATATAGGTCGAAGTTAGCTGATCATGAAAAATGCAAGCTTGCAGTATTTAACTGAAGCTCGCATTTTTCATGATCCGCAAACTTCGACCACTATTTTTACATTTAGTCAAGTTTTGACTAAATGTTGTAACATAGACGGGGAATCGAGATGAGGGTCGTGGTGTATGTGTGTGTGTGTGGGTGTGTGTGTATGTGTGTGTGTGTGTGTGTGTGTGTGTGTGTGTGTGTGAGCGATTCAGAGAAAACTACCGGACCGATCTTCACGAAATTTCACATGAGAGTTCCTGGGTATGATATCCCCGGACGTGTTTTTATTTGTTCGATAAATGTCTTTGATGACGTCATATCCGGCTTTCCGTGAATGATGACGTCATATCCGGCTTTCCGTGAAAGTTGAGGCAGCACTGTCATGTCCAAATTATTTGAAATTTTGGTCAAGCAATGTTCGAGGACGTCCGGACTATGGGATTGATTTTCAGCTCGGCAGCGTAAAATTTAGTTAATTAGTTTGCTCATTAAAGTTGTCATTAAAATCGAATTTTTGCTAACAGATTTAAAAATGATTGCATCGTATTCCTCAATTTAACCTGAATTCAAAAACATAAACATATGTCATGTTTACTCTAAAAATGTGCTCAGAATGACAGAAAATAGGTTAAGTAAGTACTGCGTTTGGCTTCATAGTACTTCCATACGAATCACTATCACTAATCGATCGATGTTAAAAAATAAAAAAACCCGCACTTTTTTGTTTCTAGTTATAGCCTGATCGTGTAGACCAGATACTTGGCCACAAATAGCACCTGTTTTTTTTAAATAAATCATCATGTCGATTCCGTGCGAATGAGCTTTTGCCAAACAACCCTTTTTAACACTGTCTAAGTGATCTTTGCTCGAACAATTTAGTCTTAAACGCTTAGGTAAATAATTAAAATTAAATGGTGTTGTTGAGAAATGAATTTCCTCCAAACATGTCTTTACTTTGTTAAAAAAAACATGCATTTCTACGATTTTTGTAGCATGTTGAAGAGACACGTTTGTCTGCAATCACGACTCGCTTTACCCCTACCCTGTATAACACAATTTATGAACAAGTAACACATAACAACGATTAAAAAAAATATGCATTTATCGTAGAGCCAGTAAAATATCCTCTACGAATCTGTTTTTCTTTTTGATTTACCTTATCTGGTTCATAGTTTACGACAATTTGAAAATGACGAAAAATCACTCGCAACAGTGGGCGCGAATAAGTTGCGTTTCTTTTGACGGGGACTGTACAAATGGAGCTGTCAGCAGTGACTTTAGACAGCTTTTTGAACGTTACTCGCGAAGAAGAGGTCACAACGGAGCCTTTGATGACGCCAACTCACATTGAAACTGCGGGTGTTTGTTTGCAGTTGTGCGCAGAGTGTGGAAAAAGGTACAAGCACAAAGAGACCTTAGAAGACCACAGAAGAGATGTTCACGGTTGCGGCAGTGGAGCCACATTGCTGTGCTCCTACATGCAATGTTTTATTACTTTTTCAAAGTCGGAAAAAGGTTTCTCGCAATGGCGGCATTTTAACTTTGATCCGTCCATTTTACCAGGAGAGAGTG
This sequence comes from Littorina saxatilis, assembly GCF_037325665.1. Taxonomy (NCBI): domain Eukaryota; kingdom Metazoa; phylum Mollusca; class Gastropoda; order Littorinimorpha; family Littorinidae; genus Littorina; species Littorina saxatilis. Next base: position 210,084 of record NW_027126699.1, on the reverse strand, counting down.
AGATCCGAAACTAAAACGGAAGTGTCTGTTAACAAAACAGCTGCCTCATGATATAGGTCGAGCAAAAATTAAAAATGCCTTTGTCACCTTACCACGCCGCATACATTTATATTACATGTCTTTTATATCAATTACATGAATAAAAAATCGCGTGAGGCAATATTCACTCATTCAGTTGAATTATAAAAAAGCTGCCGTAAAAGATGATTGCATATGCATGGTGTATGTGTCACAGCCAAAAATTGTTTTACCAAATAAAAAGTTACCGTTTCACGAATCAATCAATCAATGAGGCTTATATCGCGCATATTCCGTGGGTACAGTTCTAGGCGCTCTGCAGTGATGCCGTGTGAGATGAAATTTTATAAGGCCAGTAATTGCAGCCATTTCGGAGCATATTTACCTTTCACGGCCTTATTCCAAGTCACACGGGTATAGGTAGACAATGATTAACTGTGCCTAAGCAATTTTGCCAGGAAAGACCCTTTTGTCAATCGTGGAATCTTTAACGTGCACACCCAATGTAGTGTACACGTGGGGGGGGGGGGGGGGGGGGGGGAGTTCGGACACCGAAGAGAGTCTGCACACAAATTTACTCTGAAATAAATTTCCGCCGAACCTGGGATCGAACTCACGCTGACAGCAGCCAACTGAATACAAATCCAGCGCGCTACCAACTGAGCTATATTTCCGCCCCCTGAATATGCTGTTCGTGTGGCCAGAGTGTGTGAGAGATCCCTTAAACAAGCATCTATTCAGGGGCCCGAGTTGACTTTTGAATACTGCACGTTTTTTCAGGTCGCGTTGTCTCTGTTGTCTCTGTTGCCAGTGATGAGAAAGCTCTCGACAAGTAAGACAAGTAAGTAAGTTGAATTTTCTTTTGCAGTCTACACGCTTATTTTTCGTCTTGCCGATCTGACGCTTTTTACATTTAGTCAAGTTTTGACTAAATGTTTTAACATAGAGGGGGGAATCGAGACGAGGGTCGTGGTGTATGTGTGTGTGTGTGTGTGTGTGTGTCTGTCTGTGTGTGTGTGTGTGTGTGTAGAGCGATTCAGACTAAACTACTGGACTGATCTTTATGAAATTTGACATGGGAGTTTCTGGGTATGAAATCCCCGAACGTTTTTTTTCATTTTTTTGATAAATGTCTTTGATGACGTCATATCCGGCTTTTCGTGAAAGTTGAGGCGGCACTGTCACGCCCTCATTTTTCAACCAAATTGGTTGAAATTTTGGTCAAGTAATCTTCGACGAAGCCCGGACTTTGGTATTGCATTTCAGCTTGGTGGCTTAAAAATTAATTAATGACTTTGGTCATTAAAAATCTGAAAATTGTAAAAAAAAACTAAAAATTTATAAAACGATCCCAATTTACGTTTATCTTATTCTCCATCATTTGCTGATTCCAAAAACATATAAATATTATATATTGGGATTAAAAACAAGCTCTGAAAATTAAATATATGAAAATTATTATCAAAATTAAATTGTCGAAATCAATTTAAAAACACTTTCATCTTATTCCTTGTCGGTTCCTGATTCCAAAAACATATAGATATGATATGTTTGGATTAAAAACACGCTCAGAAAGTTAAAACAAAGAGAGGTACAGAAAAGCGTGCTATCCTTCTTAGCGCAACTACTACCCCGCTCTTCTTGTCAATTTCACTGCATTTGCCATGAGCGGTGGACTGACGATGCTACGAGTATACGGTCTTGCTGAAAAATGGCATTGCGTTCAGTTTCATTCTGTGAGTTCCACAGCTTGACTAAATGTAGTAATTTCGCCTTACGCGACTTGTTTTCTATTTGTGTTTGAAAACGACATTACACGGGTGATTTCCACACATTTCAACAGAAACAAAGTGCTGCATTTTGTATTCAGCTTTCCGGGGCTGTGTTGTGACACAGCAACGTCTATATCAACGTCTTTAGAAGATTCATCATTGTCCGGAAAACAATATTTACAATGAAAATCTCGACCGGGCCTCTTACTGTGTTTAAGTGAAAACAAATTACAAATACCAAATTATGCGTGCATGACTCGAAGCAGAAACAAAGGGGTGAAACACTTCTGTCACCCCACCTAGGTTAAGTGTACTAGAGTGCAAACAAAGTTTGATGTTTGAATGATGATGCAGTGCAGATTATGTTGACATTCAGGCACAGAAAAGCAAAGTTAACTAATTAACCAGATGTCTGTTGTTTGATAAACGTACGGCATAGGTTCACGGGGTTGTAGTTTGCTCATTAATAACTAAATTTCTCAAATTCTAAATTATTTATCTTGGGGGGGAGTGTACTAAAGCTTATACAGGGAGCATACTAAGCACAGAGACAGAATCTCGGGGGAGCGTATCAAATGCAAGTCAAAACAGTGATTTACATCACGAACAACTCTCCAGTGCTGTTATGGTTGGTAAACAAATTTAGCCGATCGAAACACAATTGAACACACAATGAATGTATACGAGCTGTACGACCACATGAAGCTTCGTTTCTCCATAGTTTATGTTTTAAGTGGAATATTCGTTGGAAAACGCAACTTTGATGCACATACTGTTTACTTGCTCTTCAATCGGACGTAAAGTTGACATTATAAAACACTCAGGGCTTACGATATAACCTTCGATGAGTAGATGCGACTAAAAAGTAAACATCCTAACTTTGTTAAAATACCTTTTATTTAATTGTTCATAGACATACTACCTAAGGCACGCATCGCAGCGACAAACAGGAAGTTAGGGGAAGCGTACTAAGAATATTTGGATCGACGGCGTGGATTTCTTACCAGTTAGTTCAGGTGTGGCTTGTTCTTATGGTCAAAACATCAGAACCAGTCACTCTTCTCCTGAGGTGCCTGTGATTCACTGTGGGGGCCGCACTGATAGCTATGAATTTACATTAAACTTTAAAATAACTGTGTTATCATACACGGTTATGTACTGGTCAACACGCACGCACGCACGAACGCAAACACACGCACCCACCCACACACACACACACACACACACACACACACATACACACACACACACACACACACACCTACACGCACCACACACACACACACATACACAGACAAAAATACACACACACATACACATACACACACACACGCACACACACAGACAAAAATACATACACACATACACATACACACACGCACACATACAGACTCGAGGCCTTGAGTTCGAATCCCTGCCAAGTCGTTTATTTTTTCTGCTCGATCCTTCTTGACAAGTATGCCCAACTTTGAGAGAGCAAACCGAATGTTACCACTGCAAAATTTAAGCGTTGACTGAAGCTCTCAAGGTCATACACGCCGTATAGATGGGGTTTCGGGTAGCGTTTGCTGTACATAATTCTGTACATGATTTTCACCTTATCTTTTCAAACTCGTAGCCCCGGATAGTCATAAATAGACCACAGCTTTAACGGAAGTAAACTGCAGGACTAACTATGCAGCTCAAAATATCAAATGATTTAGACACCCACTCTTTGTATCATTCTCAAAATGCATTATACACTAAACGTTTTACATATTTCTACTCATAAAACGTATTCCTACGATAAAGGCCTGACTAGGGTCAACATATAATTGAGTGGATTCGAGCCTTATTTGTCTTACCTATTGTTTTCTGGTGTCAATTGTCCTCCTGGTCAGTACATCAGATCCGACACTCGTCCTGCCTGTGATTCACTGTGGGAGTGAGGCTAATATATAAATAGTTCACATTAATTAATTTCACAATGTGTGTGTTTAGTCATGCAATGTCATGGTCAAAACTTGCACGCACTAACCTACCCAAGGACGAATAAGAGTACACACACATACACTCACGCACACACACACACATACACACACACACACACACACACACACACACACACACATATACACACACACACATACACATACAAACACACACACACACATATGCACGATCGTACAAATCTTCAAACACACAAAGTTAACGACACAAACGCATGCACGCACGCTTTCACGCACGCACACACACACACACACACACACACACACACACACACACACACACACGCACACACACACACAAATAGCATAAATAATTCTTAGTTAATATACGAGTCACAGTTGGAGACTTTTAACTCCGAAATATAAAATGCCTTTCAAGTTAAGCTGAAAAGGATGCAGGCAAACATGAAAGTACCAACAATGTCCAGAACAAAACAATTTAATGTATACAATTGCTGGAAATTGAATAAACAAGTGAGACATGATTGATATTAAAATAGCTGCAAATAGAACAAGACATTCGATACACCATGGAAACATTCACTGGAATGTGACAGTACAAAAGAAGGGGAACGTTTTTCTTTTGTAATGAAATAATCCAGGAGTGTTCGAATTGCAAAACAGGTACTTATCAATCAGTCTTACCATGAAAAAGACCATGAACAAACAAAGGCACAATTCAGTACAAAAAGAAGCCCTGTAAAATGTAAACATTACATGTTAGATTAGAACAATTCACAGAAACTTCAAAGGGTTTGTTAATTATTATATAAATACATATGCAATGGAATCATTGTTTTAATTAGCATCTAAACTAAATCGTGCAGAGTAATTGTGCTTCACTTCAAACATCAAGATAAATTGCAAACATGTTAAGTTTCATACTGAAAGCCTTTATGTGTTTAACATAGTAGCGTTATTTGTTGAAGCTGCTAGTATTATTAAATGCACTAAGTTTTTGTACAATCAACTAACCTGGCAGCCGGAAGAATTATTCTCAAAGTGTGTATTGTCAAAGTTTATTTTGTTGCTATGTTGTAGATGCTATTCTAAAATGTCCTGAGTTATTTCTTTTCTCCTCATTGTTCAATTTTGTACATGTGCCTGTCAATTACGTATTCGTTTAATATGCTTACTATAGAATGCGTTTTATGCCACGGTTGTATGTCGTGAAGAACTAGTCAGAAAACAGCACACACTAATTTTGAACATTTTAAATTGAAGTCTGGATCATCAAGTAAACAAGGTTCTTGTTTCAATTGTTTGCATGTCTTTTTAAAACACCATTACCTATAAACTCCAACAAATAAGTCGTCAATGTTTTTTTCCTAGGCAATACGCGAGAAGTTAGCACCGTGTTTTGATTGATATGTGAATACGAATGTTGATGCAACGATTTTATATGACCATGCAACATTAAAAGACTCAACGTTTCTGGCTCTTTGATTAACTATATTTTACCTCCTGATCCTTCAACTTTTGTCACACTTAAAAACATGCAAAGTTTTAATCAATTTCATTGAACAATGAAATCATCTTGGTGCCTTCCCAACTTTGTGATAAACCGGTTATGACGTCATCAAAAATCTAATCTAATCGTAATCTAAATAATGGGGAACACCTTTTTGGGGATAGTTCCTGACAGTCTTTATTAAAACATTTACTCAAACCTTGATAAAAATAACCGACCTACCGTACCGTACCGACCTTCTTTCGTTTAACCAGGTCATTGGAAACAAACATTTATTGTTTTGGAACTTAAGATTATCCAGTTTACTTGTTTGATTATGTGCTTTCAGGTTAATGTTCAAGATGAAGCACAATCATTCTGCATAAAAGTTGCACTTACCTCTGACACTGGTGGTCGACACAGGGCTCAGCAAAGATGCGTGTTGTGAATCTACACTTACCTTTGCTGGGTTTCTTCATCACTTTCACTCTACGTGCATGTGTTTTGGTAGTTATAGTCAAGTGGTGCATGGCTGGTGGCCAGATGTATTCGTGTATGTCATTGTAATGTACACTCGCACACACTTCAAGCCAGTGTCTTCCTGTACCAGTCATTTTTCCCGCTTTCGATGAGGAACGTTTGTGTTACATACACTAACATAGTTAGAGAACTGGAAAGAGAGAGAGTTGAATAGAGAGAGAAACGCGAGGATTACTTTCTCACCCAGTTTATTTCAGGTACATGTGAAAGTTCTGTTATGTATAGTAGGGGAAGGGCTCTTATATATGAACTACTTTTTAATTCATGCTGAAAACTAGCTTGTTTTCTTGTGAAGAAGTTAAATGTTGTGCTTGGTAGTTCTCTCTTTCGTTAACCGTAATGCCTAATTAGAGCTAATTAGCAAAACATCAATACAGAATAATTCACAACTAGTCCATATTAGTAGCATGGACGCCCAATTGTGACCAGTGAAGAGACCATCATCAATCATTGTAAAGAGCCAACTTACTTAAAAGTAGTATGATTCAACTCAGTGTGCGAGTCAGACTAATTCAAATACGTATGACATTTTTTCGTTTTGGTTGGATGAGATACATATTTGAAGCACAACAAGAAACTAACGAAACTGATTAAAAACAGAGATTAAATAGATGAGTTTTGTCAAATTTGAAGTGGAAAAGACAGTTTCATATATTTTTTTGAAAGATTGAGATCTATAGTTATATAGGTCATTTTTAGCAAACTTTTTAATATGTAACGCATGACTGAAACCGGTCCTAATCTTGTCCTGTCTTTTATTCTATTTTATGTTGTCAAGGTGGTCAATACTGGAGGAAAAACATATACTTTGTGATTTTGCTATTACTTTTGTTTGCGCCAGAAAGATCGGGCCAACACTACTAACATTTAACAATTACTTCTTAGCTGTCTCACATAGTAAGTGTTGTATGTTAGGAGCTGTGTCTATGGACAGAAACTAGTTCGTTTTAAGCAACGAATTTAGATTTAACGCTGCCAGATCAGTTTCAAAAGAGAACAGGCGTAATGATTTTGTGGTTTGTGTGTTTTGACATGTGCAAGTTATCCAGAGAAGGAAAGGTGCATGGCAAACACAAGTTTTTTGAGTGCTCTGGCACGGTTAGTTTGTCAGAACAGGAGGTGGTCCATAATAGGATCCAGTCCATATAAGGGGCCCTTCCCCAAGCTACACCTAAGCAATTTAATTCACGACACAAAGACTACAATCACAGAAATATTCACAGAAATATTCACAGAAATATGTAGGACGCACATATCTCCGGTTTCCTAACACTGATGAAACAAACAGCACCTTGAACCCGAGTAGCCTGCCGTATCCCAATGTTACATTTGACTTGATAGAAATCAAATCCGGCTGAGAGTCATGCACAATAATCATATTGTGAGCAATACTCGACCATCCTATCGAAAACTGTACGGGCTATATTATAGCTTTGCGCAAAAGTGTGCGCTGCGACGGCTAGGTTCTCGGGGTATAAGCAGCTTATGTGCACAAAAACAAAATCAGAGTGTTTCAAACAGTTTGAAATGGTACTGCATCAATAAAACTATTGATTCCTAGGACATCCAATACAGCTCTCTATGTAAAGGGTGTATTCGTATCAAAATATGCCTAATTTGTTTTTGAAAAATGCCGAAGTTACTGTTTAACTAACAGTTTGGACCAAAGCGTTTAGCTATGAGTGCATACACACAAAGTTTCCGTCTCCAGTCTACTTGGTGTGTGTTACGTCACGTCATTTTCACTTTTCTGGATAATGTCAAATCTTGTCAAAGACGTTTTGTAAGCCACAATCTAATCAAATACATATCAGAGAAAGGTGCATTCATCAGATGTTTACTTGCAGGTACCTCAGATGAGATAGTTCATAAACACTTAGTGTGATAGTTCATTTCCGAAGTACACCCCCTAATTTTGTAAGTCAAAGTTATGTCATGAAAGATTCATTGCAGGTGCAATATTCAAACAATAATCCGCAAGCTTAACCTACATTCAGTAGCTACATGGCATATATTGTACTTCTTTATTCTGTGTAAATCATGTTAGCCAGAGAGTTTAGTATAACACACTTAATTCAGTGTTTCCTTCAGTGAAACGTAAAACCGCCCAAAACGGTATGCACCCGATTTTTTCAGTAAATCTATACATATAAATAAAAGAGAGTGTCTGTCTGTGTGTGTGTCTGTGGTCGCCATACCTCTGAGATGGCAAGAGGCAGGAACAAGATAGTGTGCACGTACACTCCCTAGGTGCCGCAGATGTGCACCTGGGTTTTAGTTTCTTGATTCATTGTTTCCTTTCTCAGATTATGGACCTCCCATTTATTGAATACAGCCTATATGGTGCAAGACCAGTTCAGTGCCTACTGTTCACCTGTAGCAAGCACATCATGCCAGTAATATTAGAGACTCGCTATAATTGCTCCTATGAGGGGAAGAAATGAAGAATGAAAAATTAACTGTACAGTTCCGGAAATTTCTAGAAGGTAAGGGAGATAACTCTTTTTTGTCTGTGGTCGCCATACCTCTGAGATGGCAAGAGGCAGGAACAAGATAGTGTGCACGTACACTCCCTAGGTGCCGCAGATGTGCACCTGGGTTTTAGTTTCTTGATTCATTGTTTCCTTTCTCAGATTATGGACCTCCCATTTATTGAATACAGCCTATATGGTGCAAGACCAGTTCAGTGCCTACTGTTCACCTGTAGCAAGCACATCATGCCAGTGATATTAGAGACTCGCTATTGCTCCTATGAGGGGAAGAAATGAAGAATGAAAAATTAACTGGACATGCAGTTCCGGAAATTTCTAGAAGGTAAGGGAGATAACTCTTTTTTTGTATCCAAACAAAAGAGGTAAAGCTAATCATAATGGGATAGCGAGCGTCTTAAATTGCAACAGGGCTCCGCTTACTCCCGGGCGAAGGTCTGTGTGTGTGTGTGTGTGTATGTGTGTCTGTCTGTCTGTGGTCGCCATACCTCTGAGATGGCAAGAGGCAGGAACAAGATAGTGTGCACGTACACTCCCTAGGTGCCGCAGATGTGCACCTGGGTTTTAGTTTCTTGATTCATTGTTTCCTTTCTCAGATTATGGACCTCCCATTTATTGAATACAGCCTATATGGTGCAAGACCAGTTCAGTGCCTACTGTTCACCTGTAGCAAGCACATCATGCCAGTGATATTAGAGACTCGCTATTGCTCCTATGAGGGGAAGAAATGAAGAAAGAAAAATTAACTGGACAGTTCCGGAAATTTCTAGAAGGTAAGGGAGATAACTCTTTTTTGTATCCAAACAAAGGAGGTAAAGCTAATGATAATGGGATAGCGAGCGTCTTAAATTGCTACAGGGCTCCGCTTACTCCCGGGCGAAGCCGGGCTTAACTGCTAGTCTTTAATAAATATGGCGCACATTGTCAATCACAGATACATTCTATCTTCTTACTTTATATTGACGGGCATTTTGGAGGTTTAAATGCAACTCTTATGAAAACTAGCACTGCCTGAAAATGAAAAGGATACGCAATTAAAGGCGTTATTTGTCTGAATGAGATTCATCACTAAGTTATCGTCTCCCGCATACATTTCTTCACAGGTATCTGTATCACTTTTGCACCTACGCTTTTGAGCAGGCATTTTTAGGTGTATTAACGTCCATGTTAGGTCCATTACACTCCATCCTTACGTGCCTCTCAAAAGTCTTCTCATGACATAACTTTGAATTACAAAAATAGGGGGTGTACTTCGGAAATGAACTCTCACACTAAGTGTTTATGAGCTATCTCATCTGAGGTACTTGCAACCAAAATCCCGATGATATGTATTTCATTAGATTGTGGCTTACAAAACGTCTTTGACAAGATTTGACATTATCCAGAAAAGTGAAAATGACGTGACGTAACACAATTTCTGAAATGCAAGGCCTCCTGGTGCTCCTATGTGTTGCACGTAAACACTCTTTCTACTTGATGTTTAACACCTTCCAATTTTTTGATAGTTCACTCAGAAATATCTACTCTGCTGCCTGCGGTTAAGCTGATATTATACGGAACCAATCTCCTGGCACCTGAGAGAATTACAAGCATTGAAATGAACAAGCGACTTTCATCCTTACAAGTTATAATATGACTTTCATCTTCATAGTACGTTATAATATGACTTTCATCCTCATAGTACGTTATAATATGACTTTCATCTTCATAGTATGAGTTATTTCTAATATGCTGACTGTTAGCAAATGATAACAAGACATGTCGAGAAAAAAGATATCAAAATGAGCCTTTAGGCGAATTTTGATAGCGTTTTCGAGACATGTCTTGTTATCATTTGCTAACAGTCAGCATATTAGTAATAACGGTTTTATTATCCGTGCGTGGTAACAAACATAATACCCGAAGCGACCCTGCAAGTAAAGTGTCGCCATTTTGGCTTGGTTGGTTACAAGGTAAACAGAGCAAACAAAACAAACATCCAGCACACTTTCAGCTTTCAAGTAATCTTTCCCAAAAAGTTTAATTCACAACGTGTCCCTTCTTTTCTGTGCATAGTATCATAAAAACACTCAACAACAACAAAAAACCAGAACACAGACTCGAAAATGCTAACAAACAGAAAGTCCGAAATTGGAACGGACAGTTCTCGGAAGAGCCATCTCAAATGTTGCACATTTGTGTTGCGCATGCGCAGTTGAATGCGGTTAAATGTCGGTGGAATTGAATGTTGATCGTTGCATGCGAGAGGTCACAGTGATGGAACATTGGCGGATTTGGTCTCGTTGGAGGCATGGCAGGTTCGTATTCCGGGTCGAAAAGAGCTGCTACCTCGTCGTTGCTGAGTTCCACGTCCTGTCGGATCGTCTTGCTGGCTTGTGACAGTCGCCGATGCAACGAGGCGACCGCGTTCGATTCTGCTTCCCGTCGAAGTTTTGGCTGGTTCTTCCCGCGAAGTATGACTTGGGAGCAGTGCCAACTGCCTATTCTCTGTGAGCTGGGACGACATAGCAGCTGCCATCTCTAGTTTTTTGGCGGTGGATGTTTTTTTGTACGGTTGCAGGGAGTTAGATCTAACAGTTTTGTGACCGGTGACACTGATAATGTCAATTGGACTGAAGTTCTTGTCTGCGAGTAGTGTTGCACCCGTCGCTCGCACGCTGTGGTTTGTGTAGATCTATATCTGCGACAATTGACACAGCTCACTTCTTCATAGTGTGGACGCCCATGGGTCTGCTGTCATACCATGTTTCGTCATCTCCATGGAACGTGTTGACAGGGAATTGCCAAAGATGCTCACACTTTGGATTTAGCAGAGACAGGTACTTGTTGTAGCTGTACACTGACTGGACAGCTGCTGTCCCCAGTCTCTGGCATGACTCCAGTCACAAGTTCTTCGTCTCCAGCTCTGTGATTCTTGGTAAGTTCATCAAACCGTTTGATTACGTATTGTTTCCCTGTTGTTTGATCCATCTTCACTTCGAAGGTGTCTTTCGTCATTTTTTCAAAGTTTTCCAGGCCCCGTCTAAAAAAATAAAACCGGACATCTAACTGAATCTTGTTCAAAAGGCCAGTGGGGGTGTTGGGAGACTTGAATTTTGATGCGTATAGGTTTTTTTAGATCTTCTTGATTGATGGCAGGTTTGTTTGCCATGTTGCCAAAAGCACATAGGTGTAGTCTGCTACTGACAGCACCAAAAAGAGTTGCTTCCCTTTACTCAGTATTAAACTTACTTGCCATTCTATTTCCCTCCCACCGACAGAATTTGCTTTTTAGCACATTTTACACAGTAAATTGCATGAGAAAAATGTCAAAAAGTGACATTCAGTAGAACAATTCACCCTGATGTTTTTTATATTAATTTTTATTTTGTCGTGGTGATTTTTAATGCGTTATACAAAAAGGGTCCCGCCTTGAACGTTATAACATTTAACAGGTCACCTAGAATCAGTCCTGATTTGTCACATAGCCATAAAGGGCACTAGAATGATAATAATACGTTATAATATGACTTTCATCTTCATAGTACGTTATAATATGACTTTCATCTTCATAGTACTTTATAATATGACTTTCATCTTCATAATACGTTATAATATGACTTTCATCTTCATAGTTAAGTACGTTATAATATGACTTTCATCTTCATAGTACGTTATAATATGACTTTCATCTTCATAGTACGTTATAATATGACTTTCATCTTCATAGTACGTTATAATATGACTTTCATCTTCATAGTACGTTATAATATGACTTTCATCTTCATAGTACGTTATAATATGACTTTCATCTTCATAATACGTTATAATATATAAACAGAAACGAAAGCTCAATGATCACTCTTGACTTTAACTGACAACAAAAACTGTGTCGATGCTTAACATGACTGTTTTCAGCATTTCTATAGCTATTGCAAGACAGCGGCTTGAACCACAAATTTACCAGCTAAGAAGGAGAAAAACATTTGTACAGGCATTTTCCACGAGCCCGTCTTTTTCTTCTCACATGCTTCAGACGTGACAACTGGCTTGAACTCGTATGTGCAAGTGCACATGTACTTACGTACACCCCCCCACACACACACACACACACACACAAACACAGAAAGAGAGAGAGCGAGAGAGAGCGAGAGAAAGGGAGAGAGATAGAAAGACGCAGAGAGGGAAAGAGATAGAGATTGACAGACAGACAGAAAGACAGACAGACAGGGAGGCAGACAAACAGAAAGACAGACAAACAGACAGACAGACAGACAGACAGATAGACAGAAATAGACACAGACAGACAGACAGACAAACAGACAGACAGAAAATCTCTTCAGCAGCGAGTATGGTCAAAGGCAGAAGAAAGTGCACATCCAAGCTATATATGAAATTATCAAATGTATTGAAGCTTCTTAGCATTCTATTGTTATTCTGTCTTTAGATCATATAACTTATCAGTGCGTAGAGCACTTTTGGTCCTTCCCGGTGTGGTCTTTATAGACAGGTTCCACTGTACGCCAAACCATTGCTCCCCCGCCCTTCCCTTAGCTAGTGCAGGGACACTTCATGATACTCCCAACCACCACTTCCCCGCACTTCCCTCAGCTAGTGCAGGGACACTTCATGATACTCCCAACCACCACTTCCCCGCCCTTCCCTCAGCTAGTGCAGGCCAACTTCATGATACTCCCAACCACCACTTCCCCGCCCTTCCCTCAGCTAGTGCAGGGCAACTTCATGATACTCCCAACCACCACTTCCCCGCCCTTCCCTCAGCTAGTACAGGGCACCTTCATGATACTCCCAACCACCACTTCCCCGCCCTTCCCTCAGCTATTGCACGGCAACTTCATGATACTCCCAACCACCACTTCCCCGCCCTTCCCTCAGCTAGTACAGGGCAACTTCATGAAACTCCCAACCACCACTTCCCCGCCCTTCCCTCAGCTAGTGCAGGGAAACTTCATGATACTCCCAACTACCACTTCCCCGCCCTTCCCTCAGCTAGTGCAGGGCAACTTCATGATACTCCAAACCACCACTTCCCTGCCCCTCCCTTAGCTAGTGCAAGCCAGCTTTATGATACTCCGAACCACCACTCTCTGCCCCTCCCTCAGCTAGTGCAGGGCAACTTCATGATACTCCCAACCACCACTTACCTGCCCCTCCCTCAGCTAGTGCAGGCCAACTTCATGATACTCCCAACCACCACTTCCCCGCCCTTCCCTTAGCTAGTGCAGGGACACTTCATGATACTCCCAACCACCACTTCCCCGCCCTTCCCTCAGCTAGTGCAGGGACACTTCATGATACTCCCAACCACCACTTCCCCGCCCTTCCCTCAGCTAGTGCAGGCCAACTTCATGATACTCCCAACCACCACTCCCCTACCCCTCCCTCAGCTAATGCAGGCCAACTTAATGATACTCCCAACCACCACTCCCTGCCCCTCCCTCAGCTAGTGCAGGCCAACTTCATGATACTCCCAACCACCACTTCCCCGCCCTTCCCTCAGCTAGTACAGGTCAACTTCATGATACTCCCAACCACCACTTCCCCGCCCTTCCCTCAGCTAGTGCAGGGCAACTTCATGATACTCCCAACCACCACTTCCCCGCCCTTCCCTCAGCTAGTGCAGGGCAACTTCATGATACTCCCAACCACCACTTCCCCGCCCTTCCCTCAGCTTGTACAGGGCAACTTCATGATACTCCCAACCACCACTTCCCCGCCCTTCCCTCAGCTAGTGCAGGCCAACTTCATGATACTCCCAACCACCACTTCCCCGCCCTTCCCTCAGCTAGTACAGGGCAACTTCATGATACTCCCAAACACCACTTCCCCGCCCTTCCCTCAGCTAGTGCAGGTCAACTTCATGATACTCCCAACCACCACTTCCCCGCATTTCCCTCAGCTAGTACAGAGCAACTTCATGAAACTCCCAACCACCACTTCCCCGCCCTTCCCTCAGCTAGTGCAGGGCAACTTCATGATACTCCCAACCACCACTCTCCGCCCCTCCCTCAGCTAGTGCAGGCCAACTTCATGATACACCCAACCACCACTCTCCGCCCCTCCCTCAGCTAGTGCAGGCCAACTTCATGATACTCCCAACCACCACTCTCCGCCCCTCCCTCAGCTAGTGCAGGCCAACTTCATGATACACCCAACCACCACTCTCCGCCCCTCCCTCAGCTAGTGCAGGCCAACTTCATGATACACCCAACCACCACTCTCCGCCCCTCCCTCAGCTAGTGCAGGCCAACTTCATGATACACCTAACCACCACTCTCCGCCCCTCCCTCAGCTAGTGCAGGCCAACTTCATGATACTCCCAACCACCACTTCCCCGCCCTTCCCTCAGCTAGTGCAGGGCAACTTCATGATACTCCCAACCACCACTTCCCCGCCCTTCCCTCAGCTAGTACAGGGCAACTTCATGATACTCCCAACCACCACTTCCCCGCCCTTCCCTCAGCAATTGCACGGCAACTTCATGATACTCCCAACCACCACTTCCCCGCCCTTCCCTCAGCTAGTACAGGGCAACTTCATGAAACTCCCAACCACCACTTCCCCGCCCTTCCCTCAGCTAGTGCAGGGCAACTTCATGATACTCCCAACTACCACTTCCCCGCCCTTCCCTCAGCTAGTGCAGGGCAACTTCATGATACTCCCAACCACCACTTCCCTGCCCCTCCCTTAGCTAGTGCAAGCCAGCTTTATGATACTCCGAACCACCACTCTCTGCCCCTCCCTCAGCTAGTGCAGGGCAACTTCATGATACTCCCAACCACCACTTACCTGCCCCTCCCTCAGCTAGTGCAGGCCAACTTCATGATACTCCCAACCACCACTTCCCCACCCTTCCCTTAGCTAGTGCAGGGACACTTCATGATACTCCCAACCACCACTTCCCCGCCCTTCCCTCAGCTAGTGCAGGGACACTTCATGATACTCCCAACCACCACTTCCCCGCCCTTCCCTCAGCTAGTGAAGGCCAACTTCATGATACTCCCAACCACCACTCCCCTACCCCTCCCTCAGCTAATGCAGGCCAACTTAATGATACTCCCAACCACCACTCCCTGCCCCTCCCTCAGCTAGTGCAGGCCAACTTCATGATACTCCCAACCACCACTTCCCCGCCCTTCCCTCAGCTAGTACAGGTCAACTTCATTATACTACCAACCACCACTTCCCCGCCCTTCCCTCAGCTAGTGCAGGGCAACTTCATGATACTCCCAACCACCACTTCCCCGCCCTTCCCTCAGCTAGTGCAGGGCAACTTCATGATACTCCCAACCACCACTTCCCCGCCCTTCCCTCAGCTAGTACAGGGCAACTTCATGATACTCCCAACCACCACTTCCCCGCCCTTCCCTCAGCTAGTGCAGGGCAACTTCATGATACTCCCAACCACCACTCTCCGCCCCTCCCTCAGCTAGTGCAGGCCAACTTAATGATACTCCCAACCACCACTCCCTGCCCCTCCCTCAGCTAGTTCAGGCCAACTTCATGATACTCCCAACCACCACTTCCCCGCCCTTCCCTCAGCTAGTACAGGGCAACTTCATTATACTACCAACCACCACTTCCCCGCCCTTCCCTCAGCTAGTGCAGGGCAACTTCATGATACTCCCAACCACCACTTCCCCGCCCTTCCCTCAGCTTGTACAGGGCAACTTCATGATACTCCCAACCACCACTTCCCCGCCCTTCCCTCAGCTAGTACAGGGCAACTTCATGATACTCCCAACCACCACTTCCCCGCCCTTCCCTCAGCTAGTGCAGGCCAACTTCATGATACTCCCAACCACCACTTCCCCGCCCTTCCCTCAGCTAGTACAGAGCAACTTCATGAAACTCCCAACCACCACTTCCCCGCCCTTCCCTCAGCTAGTGCAGGGCAACTTCATGATACTCCCAACCACCACTCTCCGCCCCTCCCTCAGCTAGTGCAGGCCAACTTCATGATACACCCAACCACCACTCTCCGCCCCTCCCTCAGCTAGTGCAGGCCAACTTCATGATACTCCCAACCACCACTCTCCGCCCCTCCCTCAGCTAGTGCGGGCCAACTTCATGATACACCCAACCACCACTCTCCGCCCCTCCCTCAGCTAGTGCAGGCCAACTTCATGATACACCCAACATCCACTCTCCGCCCCTCCCTCAGCTAGTGCAGGCCAACTTCATGATACACCCAACCACCACTATCCGCCATTCCCTCAGCTAGTGCAGGCCAACTTCATGATACTCCCAACCACCACTTCCCCGCCCTTCCCTCAGCTAGTACAGGGCAACTTCATGATACTCCCAACCACCACTTCCCCGCCCTTCCCTCAGCTATTGCACGGCAACTTCATGATACTCCCAACCACCACTTCCTTGCCCTTCCCTCAGCTAGTACATGGCAACTTCATGAAACTCCCAACCACCACTTCCCCGCCCTTCCCTCAGCTAGTGCAGGGCAACTTCATGATACTCCCAACTACCACTTCCCCGCCCTTCCCTCAGTTAGTGCAGGGCAACTTCATGATACTCCCAACCACCACTTCCCCGCCCTTCCCTCAGCTTGTACAGGGCAACTTCATGATACTCCCAACCACCACTTCCCCGCCCTTCCCTCAGCTAGTGCAGGCCAACTTCATGATACTCCCAACCACCACTTCCCCGCCCTTCCCTCAGCTAGTACAGGGCAACTTCATGATACTCCCAACCACCACTTCCCCGCCCTTCCCTCAGCTAGTGCAGGGCAACTTCATGATACTCCCAACCACCACTTCCCCGCCCTTCCCTCAGCTAGTACAGAGCAACTTCATGAAACTCCCAACCACCACTTCCCCGCCCTTCCCTCAGCTTGTGCAGGGCAACTTCATGATACTCCCAACCACCACTCTCCGCCCCTCCCTCAGCTAGTGCAGGCCAACTTCATGATACACCCAACCACCACTCTCCGCCCCTCCCTCAGCTAGTGCAGGCCAACTTCATGATACTCCCAACCACCACTCTCCGCCCCTCCCTCAGCTAGTGCAGGCCAACTTCATGATACACCCAACCACCACTCTCCGCCCCTCCCTCAGCTAGTGCAGGCCAACTTCATGATACACCCAACCACCACTCTCCGCCCCTCCCTCAGCTAGTGCAGGCCAACTTCATGATACACCCAACCACCACTCTCCGCCCCTCCCTCAGCTAGTGCAGGCCAACTTCATGATACTCCCAACCACCACTTCCCCGCCCTTCCCTCAGCTACTGCAGGGCAACTTTATGATACTCCCAACCACCACTTCCCCGCCCTTCCCTCAGCTAGTACAGGGCAACTTCATGATACTCCCAACCACCACTTCCCCGCCCTTCCCTCAGCTATTGCACGGCAACTTCATGATACTCCCAACCACCACTTCCCCGCCCTTCCCTCAGCTAGTACAGGGCAACTTCATGAAACTCCCAACCACCACTTCCCCGCCCTTCCCTCAGCTAGTGCAGGGAAACTTCATGATACTCCCAACTACCACTTCCCCGCCCTTCCCTCAGCTAGTGCAGGGCAACTTCATGATACTCCCAACCACCACTTCCCTGCCCCTCCCTTAGCTAGTGCAAGCCAGCTTTATGATACTCCGAACCACCACTCTCTGCCCCTCCCTCAGCTAGTGCAGGGCAACTTCATGATACTCCCAACCACCACTTACCTGCCCCTCCCTCAGCTAGTGCAGGCCAACTTCATGATACTCCCAACAACCACTTCCCCGCCCTTCCCTTAGCTAGTGCAGGGACACTTCATGATACTCCCAACCACCACTTCCCCGCCCTTCCCTCAGCTAGTGCAGGGACACTTCATGATACTCCCAACCACCACTTCCCCGCCATTCCCTCTGCTAGTGCAGGCCAACTTCATGATACTCCCAACCACCACTCCCCTACCCCTCCCTCAGCTAATGCAGGCCAACTTAATGATACTCCCAACCACCACTCCCTGCCCCTCCCTCAGCTAGTGCAGGCCAACTTCTTGATACTCCCAACCACCACTTCCCCGCCCTTCCCTCAGCTAGTGCAGGCCAACTTCATGATACTCCCAACCACCACTTCCCCGTTCCCTCAGCTAGTACAGGGCAACTTCATGATACTCCCAACCACCACTTCCCCGCCCTTCCCTCAGCTAGTGCAGGTCAACTTCATGATACTCCCAACCACCACTTCCCCGCCCTTCCCTCAGCTAGTACAGAGCAACTTCATGAAACTCCCAACCACCACTTCCCCGCCCTTCCCTCAGCTAGTGCAGGGCAACTTCATGATACTCCCAACCACCACTCTCCGCCCCTCCCTCAGCTAGTGCAGGCCAACTTCATGATACACCCAACCACCACTCTCCGCCCCTCCCTCAGCTAGTGCAGGCCAACTTCATGATACTCCCAACCACCACTCTCCGCCCCTCTCTCAGCTAGTGCAGGCCAACTTCATGATACACCCAACCACCACTCTCCGCCACTCCCTCAGCTAGTGCAGGCCAACTTCATGATATACCCAACCACCACTCTCCGCCCCTCCCTCAGCTAGTGCAGGCCAACTTCATGATACACCCAACCACCACTCTCCGCCCCTCCCTCAGCTAGTGCAGGCCAACTTCATGATACTCCCAACTACCACTTCCCCGCCCTTCCCTCAGCTAGTGCAGGGCAACTTCATGATACTCCCAACCACCACTTCCCCGCCCTTCCCTCAGCTAGTACAGGGCAACTTCATGATACTCCCAACCACCACTTCCCCGCCCTTCCCTCAGCAATTGCACGGCAACTTCATGATACTCCCAACCACCACTTCCCCGCCCTTCCCTCAGCTAGTACAGGGCAACTTCATGAAACTCCCAACCACCACTTCCCCGCCCTTCCCTCAGCTAGTGCAGGGCAACTTCATGATACTCCCAACTACCACTTCCCCGCCCTTCCCTCAGCTAGTGCAGGGCAACTTCATGATACTCCCAACCACCACTTCCCTGCCCCTCCCTTAGCTAGTGCAGGGCAACTTTATGATACTCCGAACCACCACTCTCTGCCCCTCCCTCAGCTAGTGCAGGGCAACTTCATGATACTCCCAACCACCACTTACCTGCCCCTCCCTCAGCTAGTGCAGGCCAACTTCATGATACTCCCAACCACCACTTCCCCACCCTTCCCTTAGCTAGTGCAGGGACACTTCATGATACTCCCAACCACCACTTCCCCGCCCTTCCCTCAGCTAGTGCAGGGACACTTCATGATACTCCCAACCACCACTTCCCCGCCCTTCCCTCAGCTAGTGAAGGCCAACTTCATGATACTCCCAACCACCACTCCCCTACCCCTCCCTCAGCTAATGCAGGCCAACTTAATGATACTCCCAACCACCACTCCCTGCCCCTCCCTCAGCTAGTGCAGGCCAACTTCATGATACTCCCAACCACCACTTCCCCGCCCTTCCCTCAGCTAGTACAGGTCAACTTCATTATACTACCAACCACCACTTCCCCGCCCTTCCCTCAGCTAGTGCAGGGCAACTTCATGATACTCCCAACCACCACTTCCCCGCCCTTCCCTCAGCTAGTACAGGGCAACTTCATGATACTCCCAACCACCACTTCCCCGCCCTTCCCTCAGCTGGTGCAGGGCAACTTCATGATACTCCCAACCACCACTCTCCGCCCCTCCCTCAGCTAGTGCAGGCCAACTTAATGATACTCCCAACCACCACTCCCTGCCCCTCCCTCAGCTAGTGCAGGCCAACTTCATGATACTCCCAACCACCACTTCCCCGCCCTTCCCTCAGCTAGTACAGGGCAACTTCATTATACTACCAACCACCACTTCCCCGCCCTTCCCTCAGCTAGTGCAGGGCAACTTCATGATACTCCCAACCACCACTTCCCCGCCCTTCCCTCAGCTAGTACAGGGCAACTTCATGATACTCCCAACCACCACTTCCCCGCCCTTCCCTCAGCTAGTGCAGGGCAACTTCATGATACTCCCAACCACCACTTCCCCGCCCTTCCCTCAGCTAGTACAGGGCAACTTCATGATACTCCCAACCACCACTTCCCCGCCCTTCCCTCAGCTAGTGCAGGCCAACTTCATGATATTCCCAACCACCACTTCCCCGCCCTTCCCTCAGCTAGTACAGAGCAACTTCATGAAACTCCCAACCACCACTTCCCCGCCCTTGCCTCAGCTAGTGCAGGGCAACTTCATGATACTCCCAACCACCACTCTCCGCCCCTCCCTCAGCTAGTGCAGGCCAACTTCATGATACACCCAACCACCACTCTCCGCCCCTCCCTCAGCTAGTGCAGGCCAACTTCATGATACTCCCAACCACCACTCTCCGCCCCTCCCTCAGCTAGTGCGGGCCAACTTCATGATACACCCAACCACCACTCTCCGCCCCTCCCTCAGCTAGTGCAGGCCAACTTCATGATACACCCAACATCCACTCTCCGCCCCTCCCTCAGCTAGTGCAGGCCAACTTCATGATACACCCAACCACCACTATCCGCCATTCCCTCAGCTAGTGCAGGCCAATTTCATGATACTCCCAACCACCACTTCCCCGCCCTTCCCTCAGCTAGTACAGGGCAACTTCATGATACTCCCAACCACCACTTCCCCGCCCTTCCCTCAGCTATTGCACGGCAACTTCATGATACTCCCAACCACCACTTCCTTGCCCTTCCCTCAGCTAGTGCAGGGCAACTTCATGATACTCCCAACTACCACTTCCCCGCCCTTCCCTCAGTTAGTGCAGGGCAACTTCATGATACTCCCAACCACCACTTCCCCGCCCTTCCCTCAGCTTGTACAGGGCAACTTCATGATACTCCCAACCACCACTTCCCCGCCCTTCCCTCAGCTAGTGCAGGCCAACTTCATGATACTCCCAACCACCACTTCCCCGCCCTTCCCTCAGCTAGTACAGGGCAACTTCATGATACTCCCAACCGCCACTTCCCCGCCCTTCCCTCAGCTAGTGCAGGTCAACTTCAAGATACTCCCAACCACCACTTCCCCGCCCTTCCCTCAGCTAGTACAGAGCAACTTCATGAAACTCCCAACCACCACTTCCCCGCCCTTCCCTCAGCTAGTGCAGGGCAACTTCATGATACTCCCAACCACCACTCTCCGCCCCTCCCTCAGCTAGTGCAGGCCAACTTCATGATACACCCAACCACCACTCTCCGCCCCTCCCTCAGCTAGTGCAGGCCAACTTCATGATACTCCCAACCACCACTCTCCGCCCCTCCCTCAGCTAGTGCAGGCCAACTTCATGATACACTCAACCACCACTCTCCGCCCCTCCCTCAGCTAGTGCAGGCCAACTTCATGATACACCCAACCACCACTCTCCGCCCCTCCCTCAGCTAGTGCAGGCCAACTTCATGATACACCCAACCACCACTCTCCGCCCCTCCCTCAGCTAGTGCAGGCCAACTTCATGATACTCCCAACCACCACTTCCCCGCCCTTCCCTCAGCTAGTGCAGGGCAACTTCATGATACTCCCAACCACCACTTCCCCGCCCTTCCCTCAGCTAGTACAGGGCAACTTCATGATACTCCCAACCACCACTTCCCCGCCCTTCCCTCAGGAATTGCACGGCAACTTCATGATACTCCCAACCACCACTTCCCCGCCCTTCCCTCAGCTAGTACAGGGCAACTTCATGAAACTCCCAACCACCACTTCCCCGCCCTTCCCTCAGCTAGTGCAGGGCAACTTCATGATACTCCCAACTACCACTTCCCCGCCCTTCCCTCAGCTAGTGCAGGGCAACTTCATGATACTCCCAACCACCACTTCCCTGCCCCTCCCTTAGCTAGTGCAAGCCAGCTTTATGATACTCCGAACCACCACTCTCTGCCCCTCCCTCAGCTAGTGCAGGGCAACTTCATGATACTCCCAACCACCACTTACCTGCCCCTCCCTCAGCTAGTGCAGGCCAACTTCATGATACTCCCAACCACCACTTCCCCACCCTTCCCTTAGCTAGTGCAGGGACACTTCATGATACTCCCAACCACCACTTCCCCGCCCTTCCCTCAGCTAGTGCAGGGACACTTCATGATACTCCCAACCACCACTTCCCCGCCCTTCCCTCAGCTAGTGAAGGCCAACTTCATGATACTCCCAACCACCACTCCCCTACCCCTCCCTCAGCTAATGCAGGCCAACTTAATGATACTCCCAACCACCACTCCCTGCCCCTCCCTCAGCTAGTGCAGGCCAACTTCATGATACTCCCAACCACCACTTCCCCGCCCTTCCCTCAGCTAGTACAGGTCAACTTCATTATACTACCAACCACCACTTCCCCGCCCTTCCCTCAGCTAGTGCAGGGCAACTTCATGATACTCCCAACCACCACTTCCCCGCCCTTCCCTCAGCTAGTGCAGGGCAACTTCATGATACTCCCAACCACCACTTCCCCGCCCTTCCCTCAGCTAGTACAGGGCAACTTCATGATACTCCCAACCACCACTTCCCCGCCCTTCCCTCAGCTAGTGCAGGGCAACTTCATGATACTCCCAACCACCACTCTCCGCCCCTCCCTCAGCTAGTGCAGGCCAACTTAATGATACTCCCAACCACCACTCCCTGCCCCTCCCTCAGCTAGTGCAGGCCAACTTCATGATACTCCCAACCACCACTTCCCCGCCCTTCCCTCAGCTAGTACAGGGCAACTTCATTATACTACCAACCACCACTTCCCCGCCCTTCCCTCAGCTAGTGCAGGGCAACTTCATGATACTCCCAACCACCACTTCCCCGCCCTTCCCTCAGCTTGTACAGGGCAACTTCATGATACTCCCAACCACCACTTCCCCGCCCTTCCCTCAGCTAGTGCAGGGCAACTTCATGATACTCCCAACCACCACTTCCCCGCCCTTCCCTCAGCTAGTACAGGGCAACTTCATGATACTCCCAACCACCACTTCCCCGCCCTTCCCTCAGCTAGTGCAGGCCAACTTCATGATACTCCCAACCACCACTTCCCCGCCCTTCCCTCAGCTAGTACAGAGCAACTTCATGAAACTCCCAACCACCACTTCCCCGCCCTTCCCTCAGCTAGTGCAGGGCAACTTCATGATACTCCCAACCACCACTCTCCGCCCCTCCCTCAGCTAGTGCAGGCCAACTTCATGATACACCCAACCACCACTCTCCGCCCCTCCCTCAGCTAGTGCAGGCCAACTTCATGATACTCCCAACCACCACTCTCCGCCCCTCCCTCAGCTAGTGCGGGCCAACTTCATGATACACCCAACCACCACTCTCCGCCCCTCCCTCAGCTAGTGCAGGCCAACTTCATGATACACCCAACCACCACTCTCCGCCCCTCCCTCAGCTAGTGCAGGCCAACTTCATGATACTCCCAACCACCACTCTCCGCCCCTCCCTCAGCTAGTGCGGGCCAACTTCATGATACACCCAACCACCACTCTCCGCCCCTCCCTCAGCTAGTGCAGGCCAACTTCATGATACTCCCAACACCACTCTCCGCCCCTCCCTCAGCTAGTGCAGGCCAACTTCATGATACACCCAACCACCACTATCCGCCCTTCCCTCAGCTAGTGCAGGCCAACTTCATGATACTCCCAACCACCACTTCCCCGCCCTTCCCTCAGCTAGTACAGGGCAACTTCATGATACTCCCAACCACCACTTCCCCGCCCTTCCCTCAGCTATTGCACGGCAACTTCATGATACTCCCAACCACCACTTCCTTGCCCTTCCCTCAGCTAGTACAGGGCAACTTCATGATACTCCCAACCACCACTTCCCCGCCCTTCCCTCAGCTAGTGCAGGGCAACTTCATGATACTCCCAACCACCACTTCCCCGCCCTTCCCTCAGCTAGTGCAGGGCAACTTCATGATACTCCCAACCACCACTTCCCCGCCCTTCCCTCAGCTAGTGCAGGTCAACTTCATGATACTCCCAACCACCACTTCCCCGCCCTTCCCTCAGCTAGTACAGAGCAACTTCATGAAACTCCCAACCACCACTTCCCTGCCCTTCCCTCAGCTAGTGCAGGGCAACTTCATGATACTCCCAACCACCACTCTCCGCCCCTCCCTCAGCTAGTGCAGGCCAACTTCATGATACACCCAACCACCACTCTCCGCCCCTCCCTCAGCTAGTGCAGGCCAACTTCATGATACTCCCAACCACCACTCTCCGCCCCTCCCTCAGCTAGTGCAGGCCAACTTCATGATACACCCAACCACCACTCTCCGCCCCTCCCTCAGCTAGTGCAGGCCAACTTCATGATACACCCAACCACCACTCTCCGCCCCTCCCTCAGCTAGTGCAGGCCAACTTCATGATACACCCAACCACCACTCTCCGCCCCTCCCTCAGCTAGTGCAGGCCAACTTCATGATACTCCCAACCACCACTTCCCCGCCCTTCCCTCAGCTAGTGCAGGGCAACTTCATGATACTCCCAACCACCACTTCCCCGCCCTTCCCTCAGCTAGTACAGGGCAACTTCATGATACTCCCAACCACCACTTCCCCGCCCTTCCCTCAGCTATTGCACGGCAACTTCATGATACTCCCAACCACCACTTCCCCGCCCTTCCCTCAGCTAGTACAGGGCAACTTCATGAAACTCCCAACCACCACTTCCCCGCCCTTCCCTCAGCTAGTGCAGGGCAACTTCATGATACTCCCAACTACCACTTCCCCGCCCTTCCCTCAGCTAGTGCAGGGCAACTTCATGATACTCCCAACCACCACTTACCTGCCCCTCCCTCAGCTAGTGCAGGTCAACTTCATGATACTCCCAACCACCACTTCCCCACCCTTCCCTTAGCTAGTGCAGGGACACTTCATGATACTCCCAACCACCACTTCCCCGCCCTTCCCTCAGCTAGTGCAGGGACACTTCATGATACTCCCAACCACCACTTCCCCGCCCTTCCCTCAGCTAGTGAAGGCCAACTTCATGATACTCCCAACCACCACTCCCCTACCCCTCCCTCAGCTAATGCAGGCCAACTTAATGATACTCCCAACCACCACTCCCTGCCCCTCCCTCAGCTAGTGCAGGCCAACTTCATGATACTCCCAACCACCACTTTCCCGCCCTTCCCTCAGCTAGTACAGGTCAACTTCATGATACTACCAACCACTACTTCCCCGCCCTTCCCTCAGCTAGTGCAGGGCAACTTCATGATACTCCCAACCACCACTTCCCCGCCTTTCCCTCAGCTAGTGCAGGGCAACTTCATGATACTCCCAACCACCACTTCCCCGCCCTTCCCTCAGCTAGTACAGGGCAACTTCATGATACTCCCAACCACCACTTCCCCGCCCTTCCCTCAGCTAGTGCAGGGCAACTTCATGATACTCCCAACCACCACTCTCCGCCCCTCCCTCAGCTAGTGCAGGCCAACTTAATGATACTCCCAACCACCACTCCCTGCCCCTCCCTCAGCTAGTGCAGGCCAACTTCATGATACTCCCAACCACCACTTCCCCGCCCTTCCCTCAGCTAGTACAGGGCAACTTCATGATACTACCAACCACCACTTCCCCGCCCTTCCCTCAGCTAGTGCAGGGCAACTTCATGATACTCCCAACCACCACTTCCCCGCCCTTCCCTCAGCTTGTACAGGGCAACTTCATGATACTCCCAACCACCACTTCCCCGCCCTTCCCTCAGCTAGTGCAGGGCAACTTCATGATACTCCCAACCACCACTTCCCCGCCCTTCCCTCAGCTAGTACAGGGCAACTTCATGATACTCCCAACCACCACTTCCCCGCCCTTCCCTCAGCTAGTGCAGGCCAACTTCATGATACTCCCAACCACCACTTCCCCGCCCTTCCCTCAGCTAGTACAGAGCAACTTCATGAAACTCCCAACCACCACTTCCCCGCCCTTCCCTCAGCTAGTGCAGGGCAACTTCATGATACTCCCAACCACCACTCTCCGCCCCTCCCTCAGCTAGTGCAGGCCAACTTCATGATACACCCAACCACCACTCTCCGCCCCTCCCTCAGCTAGTGCAGGCCAACTTCATGATACTCCCAACCACCACTCTCCGCCCCTCCCTCAGCTAGTGCAGGGCAACTTCATGATACACCCAACCACCACTCTCCGCCCCTCCCTCAGCTAGTGCAGGCCAACTTCATGATACACCCAACACCACTCTCCGCCCCTCTCTCAGCTAGTGCAGGCCAACTTCATGATACACCCAACCACCACTATCCGCCATTCCCTCAGCTAGTGCAGGCCAACTTCATGATACTCCCAACCACCACTTCCCCGCCCTTCCCTCAGCTAGTGCAGGGCAACTTCATGATACTCCCAACCACCACTTCCCCGCCCTTCCCTCAGCTAGTACAGGGCAACTTCATGATACTCCCAACCACCACTTCCCCGCCCTCCCTCAGCTATTGCACGGCAACTTCATGATACTCCCAACCACCACTTCCCCGCCCTTCCCTCAGCTAGTACAGGGCAACTTCATGAAACTCCCAACCACCACTTCCCCGCCCTTCCCTCAGCTAGTGCAGGGCAACTTCATGATACTCCCAACTACCACTTCCCCGCCCTTCCCTCAGCTAGTGCAGGGCAACTTCATGATACTCCCAACCACCACTTCCCTGCCCCTCCCTTAGCTAGTGCAAGCCAGCTTTATGATACTCCGAACCACCACTCTCTGCCCCTCCCTCAGCTAGTGCAGGGCAACTTCATGATACTCCCAACCACCACTTACCTGCCCCTCCCTCAGCTAGTGCAGGCCAACTTCATGATACTCCCAACCACCACTTCCCCGCCCTTCCCTTAGCTAGTGCAGGGACACTTCATGATACTCCCAACCACCACTTCCCCGCCCTTCCCTCAGCTAGTGCAGGGACACTTCATGATACTCCCAACCACCACTTTCCCGCCCTTCCCTCAGCTAGTGCAGGCCAACTTCATGATACTCCCAACCACCACTCCCCTACCCCTCCCTCAGCTAATGCAGGCCAACTTAATGATACTCCCAACCACCACTCCCTGCCCCTCCCTCAGCTAGTGCAGGCCAACTTCATGATACTCCCAACCACCACTTCCCCGCCCTTCCCTCAGCTAGTACAGGTCAACTTCATGATACTCCCAACCACCACTTCCCCGCCCTTCCCTCAGCTAGTGCAGGGCAACTTCATGATACTCCCAACCACCACTCTCCGCCCCTCCCTCAGCTAGTGCAGGCCAACTTCATGATACTCCCAACCACCACTCTCCGCCCCTCCCTCAGCTAGTGCAGGCCAACTTCATGATACACCCAACCACCACTCTCCGCCCCTCCCTCAGCTAGTGCAGGCCAACTTCATGATACTCCCAACCACCACTCTCCGCCCCTCCCTCAGCTAGTGCGGGCCAACTTCATGATACACCCAACCACCACTCTCCGCCCCTCCCTCAGCTAGTGCAGGCCAACTTCATGATACACCCAACACCACTCTCCGCCCCTCCCTCAGCTAGTGCAGGCCAACTTCATGATACACCCAACCACCACTATCCGCCATTCCCTCAGCTAGTGCAGGCCAACTTCATGATACTCCCAACCACCACTTCCCCGCCCTTCCCTCAGCTAGTACAGGGCAACTTCATGATACTCCCAACCACCACTCCCCGCCCTTCCCTCAGCTAGTGCAGGCCAACTTCATGATACTCCCAACCACCACTTCCCCGCCCTTCCCTCAGCTAGTACAGAGCAACTTCATGAAACTCCCAACCACCACTTCCCCGCCCTTCCCTCAGCTAGTGCAGGGCAACTTCATGATACTCCCAACCACCACTCTCCGCCCCTCCCTCAGCTAGTGCAGGCCAACTTCATGATACACCCAACCACCACTCTCCGCCCCTCCCTCAGCTAGTGCAGGCCAACTTCATGATACTCCCAACCACCACTCTCCGCCCTCCCTCAGCTAGTGCGGGCCAACTTCATGATACACCCAACCACCACTCTCCGCCCCTCCCTCAGCTAGTGCAGGCCAACTTCATGATACTCCCAACACCACTCTCCGCCCCTCCCTCAGCTAGTGCAGGCCAACTTCATGATACACCCAACCACCACTATCCGCCCTTCCCTCAGCTAGTGCAGGCCAACTTCATGATACTCCCAACCACCACTTCCCCGCCCTTCCCTCAGCTAGTGCAGGGCAACTTCATGATACTCCCAACCACCACTTCCCCGCCCTTCCCTCAGCTAGTGCAGGGCAACTTCATGATACTCCCAACCACCACTTCCCCGCCCTTCCCTCAGCTATTGCAGGTAACTTCATGATACTCCCAACCACCACTTCCCCGCCCTTCCCTCAGCTAGTACAGGGCAACTTCATGATACTCCCAACCACCACTTCCCCGCCCTTCCCTCAGCTAGTGCAGGGCAACTTCATGATACTCCCAACCACCACTTCCCCGCCCTTCCCTCAGCTTGTACAGGGCAACTTCATGATACTCCCAACCACCACTTCCCCGCCCTTCCCTCAGCTAGTGCAGGCCAACTTCATGATACTCCCAACCACCACTTCCCCGCCCTTCCCTCAGCTAGTACAGGGCAACTTCATGATACTCCCAACCACCACTTCCCCGCCCTTCCCTCAGCTAGTGCAGGTCAACTTCATGATACTCCCAACCACCACTTCCCCGCCCTTCCCTCAGCTAGTGCAGAGCAACTTCATGAAACTCCCAACCACCACTTCCCCGCCCTTCCCTCAGCTAGTGCAGGGCAACTTCATGATACTCCCAACCACCACTTCCCCGCCCTTCCCTCAGCTAGTGCAGGCCAACTTCATGATACTCCCAACCACCACTTCCCCGCCCTTCCCTCAGCTAGTACAGAGCAACTTCATGAAACTCCCAACCACCACTTCCCCGCCCTTCCCTCAGCTAGTGCAGGGCAACTTCATGATACTCCCAACCACCACTCTCCGCCCCTCCCTCAGCTAGTGCAGGCCAACTTCATGATACACCCAACCACCACTCTCCGCCCCTCCCTCAGCTAGTGCAGGCCAACTTCATGATACTCCCAACCACCACTCTCCGCCCCTCCCTCAGCTAGTGCGGGCCAACTTCATGATACACCCAACCACCACTCTCCGCCCCTCCCTCAGCTAGTGCAGGCCAACTTCATGATACACCCAACATCCACTCTCCGCCCCTCCCTCAGCTAGTGCAGGCCAACTTCATGATACACCCAACCACCACTATCCGCCATTCCCTCAGCTAGTGCAGGCCAACTTCATGATACTCCCAACCACCACTTCCCCGCCCTTCCCTCAGCTAGTGCAGGGCAACTTCATGATACTCCCAACCACCACTTCCCCGCCCTTCCCTCAGCTAGTACAGGGCAACTTCATGATACTCCCAACCACCACTTCCCCGCCCTTCCCTCAGCTATTGCACGGCAACTTCATGATACTCCCAACCACCACTTCCTTGCCCTTCCCTCAGCTAGTACAGGGCAACTTCATGAAACTCCCAACCACCACTTCCCCGCCCTTCCCTCAGCTAGTGCAGGGCAACTTCATGATACTCCCAACTACCACTTCCCCGCCCTTCCCTCAGTTAGTGCAGGGCAACTTCATAATACTCCCAACCACCACTTCCCTGCCCCTCCCTTAGCTAGTGCAAGCCAGCTTTATGATACTCCGAACCACCACTCTCTGCCCCTCCCTCAGCTAGTGCAGGGCAACTTCATGATACTCCCAACCACCACTTACCTGCCACTCCCTTAGCTAGTGCAGGCCAACTTCATGATACTCCCAACCACTACTTCCCCGCCCTTCCCTTAGCTAGCGCAGGGACACTTCATGATACTCCCAACCACCACTTCCCCGCCCTTCCCTCAGCTAGTGCAGGGACACTTCATGATACTCCCAACCACCACTTTCCCGCCCTTCCCTCAGCTAGTGCAGGCCAACTTCATGATACTCCCAACCACCACTCCCCTACCCCTCCCTCAGCTAATGCAGGCCAACTTAATGATACTCCCAACCACCACTCCCTGCCCCTCCCTCAGCTTGTGCAGGCCAACTTCATGATACTCCCAACCACCACTTCCCCGCCCTTCCCTCAGCTAGTACAGGTCAACTTCATGATACTCCCAACCACCACTTCCCCGCCCTTCCCTCAGCTAGTGCAGGGCAACTTCATGATACTCCCAACCACCACTCTCCGCCCCTCCCTCAGCTAGTGCAGGCCAACTTCATGATACACCCAACCACCACTCTCCGCCCCTCCCTCAGCTAGTGCAGGCCAACTTCATGATACTCCCAACCACCACTCTCCGCCCCTCCCTCAGCTAGTGCAGGCCAACTTCATGATACACCCAACCACCACTCTCCACCCTTCCCTCAGCTAGTGCAGGCCAACTTCATGATACACCCAACCACCACTCTCCGCCCCTCCCTCAGCTAGTGCAAGCCAACTTCATGATACACCCAACCACCACTCTCCGCCCCTCCCTCAGCTAGTGCAGGCCAACTTCATGATACTCCCAACTACCACTTCCCCGCCCTTCCCTCAGCTAGTGCAGGGCAACTTCATGATACTCCCAACCACCACTTACCCGCCCTTCCCTCAGCTAGTACAGGGCAACTTCATGATACTCCCAACCACCACTTCCCCGCCCTTCCCTCTGCTATTGCACGGCAACTTCATGATACTCCCAACCATTACTTCCCCGCCCTTCCCTCAGCTAGTACAAGGCAACTTCATGAAACTCCCAACCACCACTTCCCCGCCCTTCCCTCAGCTAGTGCAGGGCAACTTCATGATACTCCCAACTACCACTTCCCCGCCCTTCCCTCAGCTATTGCAGGGCAACTTCATGATACTCCCAACCACCACTTCCCTGCCCCTCCCTTAGCTAGTGCAAGCCAGCTTTATGATACTCCGAACCACCACTCTCTGCCCCTCCCTCAGCTAGTGCAGGGCAACTTCATGATACTCCCAACCACCACTTACCTGCCCCTCCCTCAGCTAGTGCAGGCCAACTTCATGATACTCCCAACCACCACTTCCCCGCCCTTCTCTTAGCTAGTGCAGGGACACTTCATGATACTCCCAACCACCACTTCCCCGCCCTTCCCTCAGCTAGTGCAGGGACACTTCATGATACTCCCAACCACCACTTCCCCGCCCTTCCCTCAGCTAGTGCAGGCCAACTTAATGATACTCCCAACCACCACTCCCTGCCCCTCCCTCAGCTAGTGCAGGCCAACTTCATGATACTCCAAACCACCACTTCCCCACCCTTCCCTCAACTAGTACAGGTCAACTTCATGATACTCCCAACCACCACTTCCCCGCCCTTCCCTCAGCTAGTGCAGGGCAACTTCATGATACTCCCAACCACCACTTCCCCGCCCTTCCCTCAGCTAGTGCAGGCCAACTTTATGATACTCCCAACCACCACTTCCCCGCCCTTCCCTCAGCTTGTACAGGGCAACTTCATGATACTCCCAACCACCACTTCCCCGCCCTTCCCTCAGCTAGTGCAGGGCATTTTCATGATACCCCCAACTACCACTTTCCCGCCTTTCCCTCAGCTAGTACTGGGCAACTTCATGATACTCCCAACCACCACTTCCCCGCCCTTCCCTCAGCTAGTGCAGGGCAACTTCATGATACTCCCAACCACCACTTCCCCGCCCTTCCCTCAGCTAGTGCAGGGCAACTTCATGATACTCCCAACCACCACTCTCCGCCCCTCCCTCAGCTAGTGCAGGCCAACTTCATGATACACCCAACCACCACTCTCCGCCCCTCCCTCAGCTAGTGCAGGCCAACTTCATGATACTCCCAACCACCACTCTTCGCCCCTCCCTCAGCAAGTGCAGGCCAACTTCATGATACACCCAACCACCACTCTCCGCCCCTCCCTCAGCTAGTGCAGGCCAACTTTATGATACACCCAACCACCACTCTCCGCCCCTCCCTCAGCTAGTGCAGGCCAACTTCATGATACACCCAACCACCACTCTCCACCCCTCCCTCAGCTAGTGCAGGCCAACTTCATGATACTCCCAACCACCACTTCCCCGCCCTTCCCTCAGCTAGTGTAGGGCAACTTCATGATACTCCCAACTACCACTTCCCCGCCCTTCCCTCAGCTAGTGCAGGGCAACTTCATGATACTCCCAACCACCACTTCCCTGCCCCTCCCTTAGCTAGTGCAAGCCAGCTTTATGATACTCCGAACCACCACTCTCTGCCCCTCCCTCAGCTAGTGCAGGGCAACTTCATGATACTCCCAACCACCATTTACCTGCCCCTCCCTCAGCTAGTGCAGGCCAACTTCATGATACTCCCAACCACCACTTTCCCGCCCTTCCCTCAGCTAGTGCAGGCCAACTTCATGATACTCCCAACCACCACTCCCCTACCCCTCCCTCAGCTAATGCAGGCCAACTTAATGATACTCCCAACCACCACTCCCTGCCCCTCCCTCAGCTTGTGCAGGCCAACTTCATGATACTCCCAACCACCACTTCCCCGCCCTTCCCTCAGCTAGTACAGGTCAACTTCATGATACTCCCAACCACCACTTCCCCGCCCTTCCCTCAGCTAGTGCAGGGCAACTTCATGATACTCCCAACCACCACTCTCCGCCCCTCCCTCAGCTAGTGCAGGCCAACTTCATGATACACCCAACCACCACTCTCCGCCCCTCCCTCAGCTAGTGCAGGCCAACTTCATGATACTCCCAACCACCACTCTCCGCCCCTCCCTCAGCTAGTGCAGGCCAACTTCATGATACACCCAACCACCACTCTCCACCCTTCCCTCAGCTAGTGCAGGCCAACTTCATGATACACCCAACCACCACTCTCCGCCCCTCCCTCAGCTAGTGCAAGCCAACTTCATGATACTCCCAACTACCACTTCCCCGCCCTTCCCTCAGCTAGTGCAGGGCAACTTCATGATACTCCCAACCACCACTTACCCGCCCTTCCCTCAGCTAGTACAGGGCAACTTCATGATACTCCCAACCACCACTTCCCCGCCCTTCCCTCTGCTATTGCACGGCAACTTCATGATACTCCTAACCATTACTTCCCCGCCCTTCCCTCAGCTAGTACAAGGCAACTTCATGAAACTCCCAACCACCACTTCCCCGCCCTTCCCTCAGCTAGTGCAGGGCAACTTCATGATACTCCCAACTACCACTTCCCCGCCCTTCCCTCAGCTATTGCAGGGCAACTTCATGATACTCCCAACCACCACTTCCCTGCCCCTCCCTTAGCTAGTGCAAGCCAGCTTTATGATACTCCGAACCACCACTCTCTGCCCCTCCCTCAGCTAGTGCAGGGCAACTTCATGATACTCCCAACCACCACTTACCTGCCCCTCCCTCAGCTAGTGCAGGCCAACTTCATGATACTCCCAACCACCACTTCCCCGCCCTTCTCTTAGCTAGTGCAGGGACACTTCATGATACTCCCAACCACCACTTCCCCGCCCTTCCCTCAGCTAGTGCAGGGACACTTCATGATACTCCCAACCACCACTTCCCCGCCCTTCCCTCAGCTAGTGCAGGCCAACTTAATGATACTCCCAACCACCACTCCCTGCCCCTCCCTCAGCTAGTGCAGGCCAACTTCATGATACTCCAAACCACCACTTCCCCACCCTTCCCTCAACTAGTACAGGTCAACTTCATGATACTCCCAACCACCACTTCCCCGCCCTTCCCTCAGCTAGTGCAGGGCAACTTCATGATACTCCCAACCACCACTTCCCCGCCCTTCCCTCAGCTAGTGCAGGCCAACTTTATGATACTCCCAACCACCACTTCCCCGCCCTTCCCTCAGCTTGTACAGGGCAACTTCATGATACTCCCAACCACCACTTCCCCGCCCTTCCCTCAGCTAGTGCAGGGCATTTTCATGATACCCCCAACTACCACTTTCCCGCCTTTCCCTCAGCTAGTACTGGGCAACTTCATGATACTCCCAACCACCACTTCCCCGCCCTTCCCTCAGCTAGTGCAGGGCAACTTCATGATACTCCCAACCACCACTTCCCCGCCCTTCCCTCAGCTAGTGCAGGGCAACTTCATGATACTCCCAACCACCACTCTCCGCCCCTCCCTCAGCTAGTGCAGGCCAACTTCATGATACACCCAACCACCACTCTCCGCCCCTCCCTCAGCTAGTGCAGGCCAACTTCATGATACTCCCAACCACCACTCTTCGCCCCTCCCTCAGCAAGTGCAGGCCAACTTCATGATACACCCAACCACCACTCTCCGCCCCTCCCTCAGCTAGTGCAGGCCAACTTTATGATACACCCAACCACCACTCTCCGCCCCTCCCTCAGCTAGTGCAGGCCAACTTCATGATACACCCAACCACCACTCTCCACCCCTCCCTCAGCTAGTGCAGGCCAACTTCATGATACTCCCAACCACCACTTCCCCGCCCTTCCCTCAGCTAGTGTAGGGCAACTTCATGATACTCCCAACTACCACTTCCCCGCCCTTCCCTCAGCTAGTGCAGGGCAACTTCATGATACTCCCAACCACCACTTCCCTGCCCCTCCCTTAGCTAGTGCAAGCCAGCTTTATGATACTCCGAACCACCACTCTCTGCCCCTCCCTCAGCTAGTGCAGGGCAACTTCATGATACTCCCAACCACCATTTACCTGCCCCTCCCTCAGCTAGTGCAGGCCAACTTCATGATACTCCCAACCACCACTTCCCTGCCCCTCCCTTAGCTAGTGCAAGCCAGCTTTATGATACTCCGAACCACCCCCCCCCCCCCCCCCTCTTTCAGCTAGTGCATGGACATTTCAGCAAGAAGGATTCCTTTTGTCTTCTTCACTTTTTGATTTAGAAAGTAAGGCATGCAAATATGTATGAAGTTACCTCACAGACTGCGTACATTTGAGATAAAAATCGCATCTGCTATTGCTTGTATTGGTTCCGCAGACTTGATGACAAGTTTTACATTTGAGAACAGAATTGCTGAGCAGCCTTTGTAGTATGGCAAATGAATTAATTAGTGTGCAGGCTGCAGTAAATCTATTTGAACGACTGTGTTTGAATAAGAAGGACATAATGTCATAGCTGATGAAACATCTACGGCATTGCTTGAAAGAGATGTGCACTTTCTTCTTGTGTTTGAGTAAATGTTCATTGTTCATCGAGAGGTGAGCAACAAAGACAAACCATGGCAACGACAAACAGACAACTGAAGCTCACACAATGACAAGACACAACACAGAACAATCAACACCACCAAAACAATTACTGAGGTGGAACTAAAAATAAACATGAAAAGCAACATTTGCCATGTTTTACAATTCACGAATGTGTGCGTGTAAGCGCCAGGTTTTCACACGACAAGGAGACTTCATCAAGGCTT
Organism: Littorina saxatilis; assembly: GCF_037325665.1. Taxonomy (NCBI): domain Eukaryota; kingdom Metazoa; phylum Mollusca; class Gastropoda; order Littorinimorpha; family Littorinidae; genus Littorina; species Littorina saxatilis. Next base: position 174,440 of record NW_027126699.1, on the reverse strand, counting down.
ACACACAACATGTCAAAAGGTATCACGCATACGTTTTAAAACGTGTATAAATAAATTGAATGGGAATAATATGCCCCGTGTGTAGATACGTTGTTGTGTAAAAGCTCAAGGCTCAATCGTCGCATTAGCGGAAAAGTCGTTGATACACTTTCCCCCCTGCTGCTGCTGTCCTGTTTTCCGCTTGTGATCTCAGTCAAAAATGATTTAAGTTCTTAGGTATAACCAACTGATCTTTTGGAATTATTCATACAATCATTTGTTTCAGTCTTAACTATAGAACAATGTTTTTAAAGTTGTAATTCATAAATTATGGCCGTTATGTATTTTTTTTTTAAAGCATAGGTAGTGCACCACGAAAATAGTGTTTGCTGAAAACAGGGGACACGCATATTGCAAAAAACACATTGCATGGCATTATCTAACGCCAAAAACAGAGCAAAAAGATACGTTCAAACTGCATAACTGCACGAGATGAAAGCGTAAATTTATTCTCCCTATTTTGGGGAATTCCGGTTTTCCGCAAGAGTTACCTTTTCTTAGCTTGGTCTTATCTACTGCCTATTTTCCTAAAATAGTTTAGAATTAAAATAAAATCAGCGACTTGGATGACTTGGGAATACTTCAAATTTGTTTTGGCGGTAAGTCATTGTTCTTGGCTTTGTCTAACGCTGGAAGGCAAGTACACAGGTTGTAATAGAAGTATCCAATTAATCCAGTTAACCGAAGTGGTTCTTATTTTACCCTTTTGTTTCTTTACTTTTCGTAATGCATCGAACTCTTGTAAACGGCACTGTCGTCAAAGGACCATCGTTCCTAATTTGTTTAATATTTTGTCAGATTTTGTCCTCATAAATGACCGATTATATACGGATCGCTGTTAATTGTTTGACTGTACTGAACGCATTAAGAAAGATGATTCAAATCGACCTACTGTGCTTTATCCTACATATATTATATAGGCCACTCATGTAATAACTTAACCATATCTTCACACGTGTGCTCATCATGATTGCAAATGAAGTCGGGTCAAATTACAACCTGGCAGGGACCTTAGAAGTAATAATGCACCGCTTATGATGACACATTCGTAGTTTTTATGTGTGTCTTTTTTCAAAAATCAAAAACATTGCTTAAGCTTGCATTTCATTTTTGGTGTAAACCTGGTATCGCACAGCAAACCATGCATATTTAGTATTATCTATTTACCGCACTTAATAGACAGGTAATGCCTTACAGAGGTACGTCATCTAACTAAGCCGCATAGAAACAACGAATTACTTTCACCAGTTTTTAACTAACACACGTTAAGGCAATTCCAGGACAGACTAGCAAGATAGGGTTTCTCTTTAGATATAAAATATGCAAATATTACAGACTATATTACAGACTATATTGCAGACTATATTGCAGACCATATTGCAGACTATATTGCAGACTATATTGCAGACTATATTGCAGACTATATCCCAATGAACTTTTTGTGAAGAAGTGAAGGAATGAAATATAATAAATTACCAAACGACTTGTGGAAGCGTAAGCCTAAGTCTCCTTGCTGTCTGAAACCCATGCGTTAAATAAATGTCCAACTACCTTACACTTCCTTCCCGGTCAGCGTGTGTTGTTGAAGCTTGTAACACCTGAACAAAACAAATTCAAGGTGTGTTACTCAAAAAGCATGAAGATGGAGCACTAAACAGAAATATGCAAAACAATAACAGAAACAAAAAGTTCACACTTACATTTGACTATGTACATGAGTGTCTGGAAAGGATAAGGAACATGATGTTGCGGCGGTAATACATTTTGAGGATTACAGATCTTTGTTAATTTGAAAGAGACTGACTCCACGTAAGTCTCCCTGACTGTTGTATATAATTAAACCCTTCCACTTTATCTTATTCATGTACTTGACAGACACAAAGTTGGTTTCTTGACGTACCTTCTTCTTCTTCTTCTGCGTTCGTGGGCTGAAACTCACACATACACTCGTGTTTTTGCACAAGTAGAATTTTACGTGAATGACCGTTTTTTACCCCGCCCTTTAGGCAGCCATACGCCGCTTTCGGAGGAAACATGCAGGGTATTTTCGTGTTTCTGTAACCCACCGAACTCTGACATGGATTACAGGATATTTTCCGTGCGCACTTGATCTTGTGCTTGCGTGTACACACGAAGGGGAATAAGCCACTAGCAGGTCTGCATATAAGTTGACCTGGGAGATCAGAAAAATCTCCACACTTAACCTACCAGGCGGCCGCGGCCGGGATTCGAACCCTCGACCTTCCGATTAAGAGGCCGACGTCTTACCACCCCGCCACATCGCCCGTCCTTGACGTACCATTAGTTTTCATATTTTATGAAATGATGCACAGTTGTGAATGGACGACTGTATTTACAGTCTCACTATACATTATTGAGAACTTTGCCCATGATTCAAACAAGTTGTACATATGTTCATAACATACAAAAGTCAGGCATATTACATACAGCAGTGAATGTTATTATGTGCTTTTTCCAATGACCATGTTTAATTTGTAAATAGACTCCCTTTGGCTCTACCAGGTGACAGTTATTGCCCTTGGTTGCAAAATAAGGCTTTATTGACACAACTTTTGAGCAATTATAAAATAGAAGGTTGCAATTACCGTACAGCCTATGACATGCTTTTCCACGGGGAACATAGTTTTCGAGCCGATTTTGTGAAAACAAGATATAAAACAAGAGCAAAGTAATCCAGATTTTCTTTAAAAAATGACCACTGGTGACCATACTGGGCGCTGCGCCCTGACAAAACCAGGACTTTGAGTCGATTGCCTGTGAATTGAGTATGCTCTGCAAGTATAGCAGTTTGCAATATGATCATTTCAACTGAAGTAAAACGGTTAAAGCGGAAGAAACTTCCACTATTTTGTCAAATTCACTGAGTGCAATAACATTCAGAACGCCTTTTTGCTCACATAAGTGTAGCCTATGCGATGGTAAACTTTGTCTGTCTGTGCGTGCGTGCGTGCGTGCGTATGTATGTATGTGTGTATGTCTGTGGTAGAAACTTTAACATTTTTGGCTAAACACCGAAATACTCATTTCACGTGGTTAATTTTCAAGCACCATCTTCAAATTATTGAAGCAATGATCAACATTGTGTCGGCATGTGTGTAGTTAAAGCGTGTATCCAAAGAAAACGGGTGGTGGGGGGTTTTGAAGGGGTACAAGCAGTTGACTGATTTGTGTCGTGTTTGGCATGTAGACGGCAGGTCAGGTGTCAAGATCAGGTCAGGGGTCGCGCGAAGGATTGTGGTCCAGTTCTCACCTCGCCGATTCGCCGGGGAAGACGATTTCATGTTGTTCGGTTTCTAAGCTCCAGAAAAGTAAATAAAGAAGATACCAAAGGGAGATTTCCTACAATTTGATCTGCACAGCGTGTTTCCAATGTCCACGCGAGGAAGAGCTGTCGAAAGCGCAGCAGTCAGTGTCGATCTTGCAGCCGTATCCCGGTAAGTTCAGAGACAGATCTAGTGTCTCCCACTCTGATAACGTGTCACCTACTGTTAATCCGTTTTGTTTTAATTTCTTTTTATTTCAGCAGACACGGATGTCAAACACAGTGCTAGGCAGTCACCTCTAGTGAAATGAGTTGATCTAAAGTGCCTGTAATGTTTGGATGTCTTTGCTCGTGGTTCGATTTATGTGAATTTCAAGACTTGCAGTAGAGTCTCAAGTTAAGTTTACTCTGCCCGAAAAAAACTGTCCACCATTTACTTGAACATGCAGATATAAGGAAACGGAATGAATCTGTTCTCAAAGTCAAAATGATCACGATTTTTTCCTCAGATTCAAAACATGCACTGTCATGGTTTTGTCTGTACAATTTAGTAAGTCTTTAAGTACTTTGCAACAACTTCCTTGAACGTGAAAGACAGTTTTTGAATGCTAGATCTGTATCGCGTTTCATTCCAGACTCGATCCTCTCTTTGATTGTAGATCTACTGTTTGCTGTTTACGCACTATCATATGATTCGCTATGTAACGTTTGGTAAGCTTACCTTGCCACAGCTTTCTTGTCTTTGTTGGCATTTCTGGCTGTGTTGACCGTCAGAATTATTTTAAGAACCAGGCTGCTGCAGTCGACATGTTTCGCATATTGTAGGGTTACCATGCTGCATAGGTAAAGTGGCTTGTATAACCTGACTATTCTGTTTCAAAACACTGTTTATATTTGTGTAGGTTGTAGTCATTATAACTAATCGCATTTTGCCATTTGTTTCAGAAAGGAGGTTAACCTACAACAAGATCGACGCTATGTCAGATATATGCCTCAGCCACATGAAGACTTCCGAATTTAGATCTACTCGGCATGGTGACAAGTCTTGATGAAAAGTATAGGACTGAGGACAGCAGTGGAAAAAGTGCCCACATGGCAGGTACCTAACCTATTACCCTAGTCATTTTATCTGTTTGCCTTCTTTTGAAAATTATACATGGAGTTGATATGATGCGTTAGTTTTAACTGTGTGTGTGCGTGTGTGTGTGTGTGTGTGTGTGTGTGTGTGTGTTTGTGTGTGTGTGTTTGTGTGTGTGTGTGTTACGGAGTGAGTGAGTTTGTGTTATGTTACTGTTTGTTGATTTCTTACGGGAGCCTTGAAGGCTTCGCCTCTTGTTGCTCATGCATTCACTGTGATCTTCAGAATCAGTATTTGTGCAAAAGCATGGTTTTAAAAGAAAGTTCGCGATGTGTGTTTCGTAACATTTCCGAATAATTGTCAGCATGTTCCTTTACCACCGCCACTCACCCATCTCTCTCTCTCTCTCTCTCTCTCTCTCTCTCTCTCTCTCTCTCTCTCTCTCTCTCTCTCTCTCTCTCTCTCTCTCTCTCTCTCTCTCTCTCTCTCTCTCTCTCTCTCTCTCTCTCTCTCTCTCTCTCTCTCTCTCTCTCTCTCTCTATTGAGGCTATGGCGTTGCGTGATTTCTTTAAAGAACATAACATGAAAAGCGAGTACAAATTACAAAGGAATGAAGTTTTGAAAACGGTAAGGCAAGCAAAAGCAGATTATTTTAATAAATTGCTTTCTGATAAGAGAGATACTTCTACAATTTGGCGAGCAATGAATAAAGTTCTTGATAAATCTCGAAAGAGATCGACCAATTCTCCGTCACAAATAACTCCAGAAGATTTTAATCAACACTTTATTTCGCTCGCAGAGAAACTGAAAGCCTGTCTCACGCAGACTGAGTCCCTTGATATTGATGTCTCTCTAGAAAAATTAAAAACATGTTATGGACGAAAGTTGACTCAAAACGAAACGTTTTCTATTCCACCCATTACTGTCCACGAGGTTGGAAAACTGATAGAACAGATGGCGAATAAAAAGTCAATGGGTCCCGATAAGATTCCTGTCCGGTTGCTGAAATATGCCATACCATACATAATTGATTTACGGACTTATGTCTACAACCTTGGCATACAACAAAACGTTTTTCCCTCTATTTTAAAATGTGCCAAGGTAGTGCCACTCCCAAAAAGCAAGGATCTTACGGACCCTAACAACTTTCGACCAATTTCCCTCTTACCTGTTTTATCTAAGCCTTTGGAGAAGCATATTCAGAAATATTTACTGGAATATATGGAACGAATGAATTTGTTTCATCCATTTCAGTCTGGATTTCGCTCTAAGCATTCCTACAAGACCGCTCTCAGCTCTTTATGTGAAACTTCGTTATCAGCTGTTAATGAGGCCGAAATAACAGGAGCGTTATTCCTGGACTTCGACCTTGTAGACCACTCCCTATTATTACAGAAATGACAATGTTATTTAAAAGACGACTCTGCTTGTGCCTTTTTTTAATCATATCTTTCAAAACGGACACATTATGTCTCCATTAACTGTAAAACTTCGTCGACTGATTTCGTCAGAAGTGGCGTGCCTCAAGGTTCTGTATTATGGCCTATATTGTTTTGAATTTACATAAAGGATTTACCTGTGCATTTTGTCAGAGGAGAAAGTAAGATGTGAGTTTTTTTGCGGATGGTTCATCAATCCACACCAGTCAGAAGTCTTTGGTAGCCGTCAACCAATCTCTTCAAAAAAGTATAGATGAGATGACAGAATGGTGCACCACTAATGCAATGGTTATTCACCCTGTTAAGACGAAAAGTATGGTGATTACAACTAGACAAAAACACCAATTAAAACCCTTACAACTTCAACTGTCAATTGATTCAACTCAAGTGCAACAAGTTAAAGAGCATAAATTATTAGGGGTTACCGTTGATCAAGAATTGAAATGGCAAACTCACTTGAGTAAAATTTGCAAATTAGTATCTAAAAATTTGTACTTATTGTCTAAATTAAGACATTATGCCGATGTGGAAGCACTCAAGTTGTTTTATTACGCTCACATAATGCCCCATATCAACTTTGCTTCAACACTTTGGGATAACTGCAGTGATGTTCATCTCAAACGACTCAATTCTCTTCATCGCCGTGCTGCAAAACTAATTCTGCATGAGTCAAATAAGCCAACAGATGATAAATTAAAGCTCCTTAATTTCCTTCCCTTGAAAGATCAGTTGACGCTAAACAAGGCTGTCTTTATGTACAAAGTAATTAACAATAATGTTCCTGGATATTTAAAATCACATTTCAGACATGCCACAAAAAGATATGGGTCCCAGAACCTGATTCCCCCCCATCCCTCGTCTAGACTTGTATAAGTCAAGTTTAGCCTTCTCAGGAGCGTCTCTATGGAATTCCATACCCCTACCCCTCCGAAATGCCTCTTCTGTGAAAACGTTTAGGCGCCAGTTTCATTCCCGCTTAATGGGTAAATAGAACACTTTTCATGTCTGATATTTTAGTGCTTTTTACATTTAGTCAAGTTATGTTTGTATTTTGATTTGTTCTTTATGTGTATGTATTGATAATGATATACATGCGAATGATTGGGACAATTCCTCCCCACATTTGTTTTCTCCCTTTTGTTATTAGTTGTTTTGGATGTTTATATGCAATGCATTATTGCAACTATGCTGCAATTTCCACACTATATTGTTTTTCCCATTTTTGAATGTGTATACAAAACCATAACCCTTTTCTTAATTATTACTATTTACATTATGTACGTCTGTAAGTAACAATAACCTTGTCAATTTTACTATCTATATTATGTGCGTCTGTATTAAGTGTTTGTATAAGGGACAGGTTGTAAGATTAGGCTTTGCCTAAAACCTCTATCCTTTGGTAATAAAGTTCAGTTTCAGTTTCAGTTTCAGTTTCAGTTTCTCTCTCTCTCTCTCTCTCTCTCTCTCTCTCTCTCTCTCTCTCTCTCTCTCTCTCTCTCTCTCTCTCTCTCTCTCTCTCTCTCTCTCTCTCTCTTATTGATTACGCATCCACTCTATAGGACTCTGCAAGTGATAATTCCCTAAAGCTACTCAGCAGATTACACAAAAGAGCGCTAAAAGTAGTATTACTCAAACAGACTACTCTCACCGACTCAGACTACATCAACATAGGGGTCCTACCTCTAAAGTCAAGAATGAATTATAACAAAGGAATAATGATGCATACAATTATGACAGAAAATGCACCCGAAACCATTTGTTCAAAGTTCTCTTTGAAGAATTCGAACCACTTTAAAAAACTAAACACTCCTCTTCCTAGGATAGACCTATTTAAATCAAGTCTTGTTTATTCAGGAAGCAGCCTCTGGAACGCTCTTCCGGACGCCCTGGGGCAATCCACCAATACAGATTCTTTTAGAACCAAATATTCTTTCCATTTAATGAACTCTATGAACAAATAAACTTGATTGGTATGTTCTCTTTGTATACAGTTGTTCATTATCGGAATTATGGTTTATTTGTGACAAAATCACGAAGATTTGGCTCTGTAATACATTGTTTTGCTGAGCTAATGTATTGTTGCAAAGTATGCTTACTTTGCGTTTATCTTCATTGCTTTACACCCAATTTTGAACACTACCTTATGATCTACAATGCTTCTACATAATGCGCTTCATGAACATAAACTTATATGTTCTACCATTAATGATGTTTTTATGTGACCTTTTTTTTCGGAGTCGGAGTGGCGCAGTGGTTAGAGCGCTTGCCTCTCACGCTGGAGGTCGTGGTTCGTCCCCCACTCGGGGACAAATACAAATACCCGATTTTTCCGAGCGCTCTCCAGTCCACCCAGCTGGAAATGGGTACCTGACCCTATTCAGGGCCGGGGAAGGCAAAGGCAGCGAGGGAGAGGAGATGGGCACCGCCCTCACAAAGCTGGCCCAGAGAAGTTGAGATCTCCAACATCTGGCTCCCCTACGACCAGACATGGTTATGGGAATACCTTTACCTTTACCTTTTTTTTCCCCTAGTCACAGTTATAGTAAAATGATTTAGTCCCTCTTTAGGGCGAGGGCCAGATGCAAAAAAACATATCTATGCTTATTCTTGTCACCCTCGACTAATAAAGATTTGTCATTGTCATTGTCATTGCCTCTCTCTCTTTCTTTCTCTCTCTCTCTCTCTCTCTCTCTCTCTCTCTCTCTCTCTCTCTCTCTCTCTCTCTCTCTCTCTCTCTCTCTCTCTCTCTCTCTCTCTCTCTCTCTCTCTCTCCTTTTCCCTATTTGTTCTTTACATAATAGAAACAAAGTCCGTTTTGGGGTAAACCCTTTTTTACATTTAGTCAAGTTATGACTAAATGTTTTAACATAGACTTTACTTTCTTTCTTTATTTCGTGTTTAACGTCGTTTTCAATCATTCAAGGTTATTTAACATAGACGGGGAATCGTGACGAGGGTAGTGATGTATGTGTGTATGTATGCATGTGTGTGCGTGTGTACGTGTGTGTGTGTGTGTGTAGGTGTGTGTGTGTGTGTAGGTGTGTGTGTGTGTGTAGGTGTGTGTGTGAGTGTGTGTGTGTGTGTGAGTGTGTGTGTGTGTGTGTGTATGTGTGTGTGTGTGTGTGTGTGTGTGTGTGTGTGTGTGTAGAGCGATTAAGAGGAAACTACTGGACCGATCTTTATGAAACTTGACACAAAAACATGTCTAGATATTATCTCCAGACCATTTTTTTCTTTTTTCGATAAATGTCTTTGATGACGTTATATCCGACGTTTTGTGAAAGTTGAGGCGGCACTGTCACGCTTTCATTTTCCTACCAACTTTGTTTACATTTTAGAAATCTTGAACAAAGGCCGGACTTTGGTTTTGCATTTCAGCTTGGAGGCTTACAAATTGATTAAAAAGTTTTGTATTTAAAAATCTTAAATAAGAACCATTATTTTTTTATAAAACGATCCAATAGTAATTCGTTCTTATTCTTCATCATTTTCTTACTCCAAAAACATATGAATATGTTATATTTGGTTTAAAAACAAGTTCTGAAAATTAAAAATATGAAAATTAAGAATACAATTAAATTTCCGAAATCGATTTAAAAAGAAGAGGCGAAGCCTTCACGGCTCACGTAAGAAATCGACAAACAGTAACACAAACTCAATTACTCCGTCACACATACACACACACAGTAAGCATACCGTCGCGATATAACCTTGAACGGTTGAAAACGACGTTAAACACCAAATAAAGAAAGAAAGAAACAGTAAGCATAAGTGATACGGTGCAAGAGTGCGAGACACTAGATCTAGATCTGTCTGTCTGTAGCCTACTTTTTACATTTAGTCAATGTTGACTGAATGTTTTAACATAGAAGGGGGGGGGGGGGGGGCACCTGATATGTCAAACAATTTAGTAAACTATATCAATTTACTTATTATTGTGGCAAAAATGTGTGTGGGAAAATTCAAATACGGGAAACCAATAGAAATTGTGTGCATGTTTAATTCAGAGTTAGATTTGCGACACATATAGACTGAGAATAATGGTAATTGTAAAATATTTTAATAAAATTGTCCATTGTTGGTATTTGTCCATGATAGAGGTGAAAAGATTAGGGCAAAAGAAGTAAATTTAAATGTGTGTTTTTTTCTTTATTTTTTTTCTTTTTTTTTTAAACCCTATCTCGCTGTTGATTTAAAAATGTAAGAAAAAAGAAACAAGTCGCGTAAGGCGAAAATACAACATTTAGTCAAGTAACTGTCGAACTCACAGAATGAAACTGAACGCAACGCAACACAGCAAGACCGTATACTCGTAGCATCGTCACTCCACCGCCCGTGGCAAAGGCAGTGCCAGTGGAATTGACAAGAAGAGCGGGGTATTCGTTGCGCTGAGAAGGATAGCACGCTTTTCTGTACCTCTCTTCGTTTTAACTTTCTGAGCGTGTTTTTAATCCAAACATATCATATCTATATGTTTTTGAAATCAGGAACCGACAAGGAATAAGATGAAAGTGTTTTTAAATTGATTTCGAAAAAAAAATTTTGATAATCATTTTTATATATTTAATTTTCAGAGCTTGTTGTTAATCCAAATATAACATATTTATATGTTTTTTAAATCAGCAAATGATGGAGAATAAGATGAACGTAAATTTGGATAGTTTTATAAAAAAATTTTTTTTTACAATTTTCAGATTTTTAATGACCAAAGTCATTAATTAATTTTTAAGCCACCAAGCTGAAATGCAATACCGAAGTCCGAGCTTTGTCGAAGATTACTTGACCAAAATTTCAACCAATTTGGTTGAAAAATGAGGGCGTGACAGTGCCGCCTCAACTTTCACGAAAAGCCGGATATGACGTCATCAAAGACATTTATCAAAAAAATGAAAAAAACGTTCGGGGATTTCATACCGGTCCAGTAGTTTAGTCTGAATCGCTCTACACACACACACACACAGACACACACACACACACACACACACACACACGCACACACACACGCACGCACATACACCACGACCCTCATCTCGATTCCCCCCTCAATGTTAAAACATTTAGTCAAAACTTGACTAAATGTAAAAAGAAAGAGGGAGAAGGAAAAAAAAAAAAAGGAAACTGAGCTGAACATTAGAAATAAATTTATGTTACGATTATTTTTATCTATTTATATATTTAAACATATTAGTTTACTGATAAAGTTTGTTGATTTAAAAATGTACACATTTGACAGAGAAAAGAAAAGACCTATGAAGAAGGTTTGCTCCAAGCCACACACCAAAAAACAAAACAAAAAAAAAGGCAAAAAAAAAATCAAAATAAAAAAGGCAAAAAATAATTGTAGTAGCAAACCTGCATGCAACTGAGGTTTAAAATAAAAAAGAGAAAAAAAAAAAAAAAAAAAAAAAAACATAGTAGGGGGAATCGAGACGAGGGTCGTGGTGTATGTGTGTGTGTCTGTGTGTGTGTGTAGAGCGATTCAGACTAAACTACTGGGCCGATCTTTATTAAATTTGACATGAGAGTTCCTGGGTATGATATCCCTGGACATGTTTTTCTTTTTTTCGATAAATACCTTTGATGACGTCATATCCGGCTTTTTGTAAAAGTTGAAGCAGCACTGTCACACCCTCATTTTTCAATCAAATTGATTGAAATTTTTGCAAAGCAATCTTCGACAAAGCCCGGGGTTTGCTATTGCATTTCAGCTTGGTAGCTTAACAACTGATGAACGAGTTTGGCCATTAAAAATCGGAAACTTGTAATTAAAATTATTTTTGTATTAAACGATCCAAAAACAATTTCATCTTATTCTTCGTCATTTTCTGATTCCAAAAACATATACATATGTTATATTTGGATTAAAAACAAGCTCTGAAAATTAAAAATATAAAAATTATTATCAAAATTAAATTTTCGAAATCAATTTAAAAACACTTTCATCTTATTCCTTGTCGGTTCCTGATTCCAAAAACATATAGATATGATATGTTTGGATTAAAAACACGCTCAGAAAGTTAAAACGAAGAGAGGTACAGAAAAGCGTGCTATCCTTCTCAGCGCAACTACTACCCCGCTCTTCTTGTCAATTTCACTGCCTTTGCCATGAGCGGTGGACTGACGATGCTACGAGTATACGGTCTTGCTGCGTTGCATTGCGTTCAGTTTCATTCTGTGAGTTCGACAGCTACTTGACTAAATGTTGTATTTTCGCCTTGCGCGACTTGTTAGTACTTACGGGGACACGATTGCCAGATGGCCAGATCGACACTGCGCTTTCGACAGCGCTTCCTCGCGCAGACACTGGAAACACGCTGTGCAGATTAACCTGTAGGAAATCTCCTTTGGTATCTTCTTTATCTATTTTTCTGGAGCTACGAAACCGAACAATGTGAAATCATGAGTCGTCTTCTTCGAATCGGCGAACTGCAGCTCGGTGATAACTGTATCTATACCACAATCCTTCACGCGATCTGACCTAACCTTGACCCCTGACCTGGTCTACATACCGCACACGACACAAACCCAAAACCCCCAACCACCAGTTTTCTTTGGATACACACTTTAACTACATACGTGCCGACGAAATGTTGATCATTGCTTCAATATTTTGAAGCTGTTGCTTGGATAATAACCAGGTAAAATTAGTATTTCGGTGTTTAGTCAAATGTTAAAGTTTCTATCACATACACACACACACACATACACACGTACAGACAGACAAAGTTTAGCATCGCATAGGCTACACTTACGTGAGCCAACAATGTCATCTTATTCCTTGTCGGTTCTTGATTACAAACACATGTACCTAGATATGTTATATTTGGATTAAACACAAGCTCAGAAAATTAAGTAGAATACAGATCGACACAGAAATCATTTTTGGGTCGACTTCCTACATTTTAATCGTAGTACTAATTAACCTATTTTCGTTAATTGTGATTACACTTTTAGAGTAAACATGACATATGTATATATTTTTAGTTTAAGAATAAGATGAAAAATACGATGCAATAAAATTCAAATCGGTTTACGAAAGTTAATTTAATGGCAACTTTAATGTGCAAACTCATTAATTAATGTTTAAGCCTCCAAGCTGAAATACTTACCAAGGTCCGGGCTTCGTCAAACATTACTTGACCAAACTTTCAACCAATAGGTTTGAAAAATGAGAGCGTGACAGTGCCGCCTCAACTTTCACAAACATCCAAATATGACGTCATTGAAGACACTTATCAACAAATTAAAAACACGTCTGGGGATGCCAAACTCAGGATCTCTCATAAAACGTTTCATGAAGATCGGTCCAGTACGTTTCTCTGAATCGCTCTACACACACACACACACGTACACACACACACACACACACACACACGCACACACACTCACACACACACACACACACACACACACACACACACACACATATCACCACCCTCGTCTTGATTCCCCATCTACGTTAAAACATTTAGTCAGAACTTGACTAAATGTAAAACCGTTTTCTTTTGCAATCTTGTATATTTCTTGTATTGCATTGTGCCATTGCTACTAAGATGTAGATGTTGATCGCACGATCTTGAACTGTAGAATACCTCTGTGTTTGTTGTTTGTCACTGACTGGATGTGATGATTGCAAATTTGGTGTGTCTTTTCTTGGTTCTGGGTGTAATTAAGTGTATACGTACGTAGTAATATATATAATTTGAAGCAAAAAAAAAGGAAATTAAAAAAGTGACTTTCCTTTACATGCTGAAATGACGATGTATAATCCGCTAGTCCCGGCAAGAGCAGAACAATGAAAGTTTAACTAGTTTTTTTTAAATGCGTGAACGTGAGTTCAATGTTAAATGTTGTCTTAATTTTTCTCATGAGGGTCCTGAAAGGTCCTTGAAAAGTCCTTAAATTTCAAAGTGAAAATGCTGTGCGAACCCTGTTGAAACTCGGAATCATTACTTTCATGTGTGCACACTGGTATGGTTCACAATCCTCTCAATCGCTCAATTAAAGTACAGCCACAACACACACATTTCTACGTGGTTTTTATATTATTTTATATAGATATGCATGATCTTGATTTAAGGATTAAAATATCGTTGTGAGAGAATATTTGGCAGAGTTTTTAAAGTATTGGCTAGTTGCAGATAATATGTTATTAATTACGTTACTAAAATTATCAAGTTCCTGGAGACCTCAATGTAAAAGGTATTTCTAGAACAGTAGAAATGAGTGTGCATGCATGTGCATCTCTCATTGGATATTCGGTTATCGAAATTTGAATAAAAAAACACATCACCTTACCTGTTGCCTTTGAAGAGTTTATTGTTCCAGTGTCAACTCAGCATCTGAGGTAAGCCACACACAAGACGCACACGTAATAATCAGTGAATGTCGAATCACAGTTCTGATCATATCAGAGGTGTTGTTCCAGTGTCAATTCACTGTCTCTAACACAAGCCGCATTCAAGACGTACACATAGGGATTAGTAAACGTAGAATCACAATTCTAGGTATATCAGAGATGTTGTTCAGTGTCAACTCAGGGTCTTAACAGGGCTTTCCACAGAAGTTCCATCTAGCGGGTCCCGGGACCCCCAACTTCAATAAAAACGGATGTCCTCGGACCCCCTCAGTAAAACTTTCGAGGGTCCGAGGACGTGGTGGTCCACACTCTTGCTTTCGGAAGGCACATTCCTCACAGACCCATGTTCTTTGAAGTGCTCATTTCAATGTTATACCGATGTTGTCTGAGCCCTCTAGAGAAAGAGTATGGCCATATCAGTTAGATTACTCTGAAAACAGCACTGTGAGTTGGCATTATAGTGGACATGTAGAGAGTTCCAGAACTCGCTCTTTTCATGTTTAGCGCGTCTCTGAACCCCCTCCATGAATTTATAGTACGTTGTTCGTCTTCTAGCACGTATAGGACGCAGGAACCATGGGGACGCACAGTCTGGGGAGCACTGCGTGGTTTACGGTGAGCCACACACAATACGGACACATAATCAAAGGACGCAACGTCACAATTCTGAGTATGTCAGAGTTCGTGTTCAAGTGTCAGTGTTCCAGACTCTAAAATAAGCACCAACAGGAGACACGTGATCACCAGTGAACGTAGAATCACAGTCCTGAGCATGCCACAGTCTGACTAAAACGCACAGCACCATTCACGTAATATGCAAGTTTAAACTTTGGTAACGACACTGTAGATAATTAACACCGCCCAGTGTACGAAAAGGAAAGTTTTTAAACCAGTTTGCAAGTCGTGTCCAGAAACAGTAATGGTATAGTTTGGAATGTGCTCAAACAACCACTGTTCCGATGGTAAGTCGCTTTAGGAAATAAACTCAACTGTCACTGTTCTTGTCAGAAAACACGAAGGTTTACAAAAGCTACAAAACCTACAAAAGGTCGCAATCTCCCTTCTTGCATTAAATTATGGCACTTTGTAGACCAAAAGCCACTGTTCGTCATTTCAAGAAACGTAAAACATCAAAATCAAACACACAAACGCAATATTGTCGAGTGATAAACTCGATGTTGTTCCTGTCACGCCTGAAGTCTGGAAGATCAATAGAGAGCAACATGTTGTCACAAATTCCACAGGTCTGTCATTCGGATGTGTGTTTGACAAATCGGCTTCCACATTGCCAGAATCTAAAGCAAATACTGTTTGGAGATGACGATGTGATATCTACATGTTGGATCCATGAACCAAACAATTAGACACAAAAACCACCATCTACACAGTTGTTGTCATTGTGTCACGCCTAACGCAGTGTGGATCACAGAACACCTACACTTTTTATTGTGCCACGCTTAACGCAGTGTGGATCACAGAACACCTACACTTGTCACTGTGTCACGCCTAACGCAGTGTGGATCACAGAACACCTACACTTTTTATTGTGCCACGCTTAACGCAGTGTGGATCACAGAACACCTACACTTGTCACTGTGTCACGCCTAACGCAGTGTGGATCACAGAACACCTACACTTTTTATTGTGCCACGCTTAACGCAGTGTGGATCACAGAACACCTACACTTGTCACTGTGTCACGCCTAACGCAGTGTGGATCACAGAACACCTACACTTGTCACTGTGTCACGCCTAACGCAGTGTGGATCACAGAACACCTACACTTTTTATTGTGCCACGCTTAACGCAGTGTGGATCACAGAACACCTACACTTGTCATTGTGTCACGCCTAACGCAGTGTGGATCACAGAACACCTACACTTGTCATTGTGTCACGCCTAACGCAGTGTGGATCACAGAACACCTACACTTGTCATTGTGTCACGCCTAACGCAGTGTGGATCACAGAACACCTACACTTGTCATTGTGTCACGCCTAACGCAGTGTGGATCACAGAACACCTACACTTTTTATTGTGCCACGCTTAACGCAGTGTGGATCACAGAACACCTACACTTGTCACTGTGTCACGCCTAACGCAGTGTGGATCACAGAACACCTACACTTGTCATTGTGTCACGCCTAACGCAGTGTGGATCACAGAACACCTACACTTGTCATTGTGTCACGCCTAACGCAGTGTGGATCACAGAACACCTACACTTGTCATTGTGTCACGCCTCGGCGCAGTGTGGATCACAGAACACCTACACTTGTCACTGTGTCACGCCTAATGCAGTGTGGATCACAGAACACCTACACTTGTCATTGTGTCACACCTAACGCAGTGTGGATCACAGAACACCTACACTTGTCATTGTGTCACACCTAACGCAGTGTGGATCACAGAACACCTACACTTTTCATTGTGTCACGCCTAACGCAGTGTGGATCACAGAACACCTACACTTTTCATTGTGTCACGCCTAACGCAGTGTAGATCACAGAGCACCTACACTTTTCATTGTGTCACACCTAACGCGGTGTGGATCACAGAACACCTACACTTTTCATTGTGTCACGCCTAACGCAGTGTGGATCACAGAACACCTACACTTTTCATTGTGTCACACCTAACGCAGTGTGGATCACAGAACACCTACACTTTTCATCAAAAAACAAAAACAACTTATCCTACAGCTTAAAACCTTGCCATCGTGTTGTGTGTTTCAAGAGAGTGGCGTACTGTTTCCCAGAATCACACAGACTGTACTTGTGCCAAGACTTTGGGTCTTCTGTCAAGTCCCTTACGACGGCAAATTGCTAAAAGGTGTTACTAACGCACCACGTGACTCCCATACTATGATGAGCGTATAGACAAGCCCTTAACTTTTTTCAAGTTGCACCTTGGCCTGCTCCACTCTGATAGCAGTAGTTCTTGCCGCGCGACTGAGACGCAGTGTCATTATACGCCGGGGGCGGGCCAGTGACATGCTGTCAAAGCTGAGTGGGCGGGACTAAAGCCAAACGCGTTCACGCTAGTGCCCGTGGCATGTGCACTGACAACTGGGCCAACAGTCCCTACAAACAAACAAGTCGCTAAGCCATTGATACCCGGGGTGCGTTGCCTCAGCTTCTTCTTCTTCGGCGTCCGGCGAAAGCAAAACGTTTTATAACGGACCTGTTGTTTGGGGTCAGCCAGACGTAATGTTCAACGTAATGGACGTAGAATCACATTTCTGAGTATGTCAGAGGTAATAACGTAACGCAACTGCTCGCAACCTGCAGCATATAATACTGCTTGTTGTTTTTCTGTTGCAGCATGGTTCACGTAATCTATGTCCAGTGTGTGTGTGTGTGTGTGTGTGTGTGTGTGTGTGTGTGTGTGTGTGTGTTTATGTGTGTGTGTGTGTGTGTGTGTGTGTGTGTGTGTGTGTGTGTGTGTGTGTGTGTGTGTAAATGTGTGTTTGTGTGTGTGTGTGTGTCAGCGGCATTCGTAAGAAACAACGTAAAATTGGAGGTTTTTCGCTTGTTTAAAAAAAAAGCTGTACATAACTGACGACGAGGAAGAGCGAAAAACTTCATATTTTTGTTTCTCCGTTTTGACAGAGCGAAAGTCCTTTTTCAAGTGAGGAAAACACGCACGTGCGCGTCTCAAAGACTTGGCAATGCGATGAGCTCCCTTGCGTTTGACATTTTTTTAAAATTCAGTTATATTAATAATAATAAATAATAATAATAATAATAAAACGTTCTGATATAGCTCTGTTCCCCGCCGAATGGCAGTCTCATGGCTGTGCTCAAGGGTATACATTGTATTACTATGTCATGTTTCGTTTGAAATGAGAAAATTAGGGTATTTTATAATCACCTTTAGCGTCGACAAGCATTGGTAAGAAGAACTGCATGTCTTCGATGGGATGATAGCGGTGGAAAGACTCTTTGTTCGTGTTGAACTATAATCACGTGTAGGCAGTGTTGTTGTAAATATGAAATGAATATTGAGCAATTTCCTGCGAAATATGGCCTGATGGTCGAAATAGGGTTGTGTGAGACTATCCAATCGCAACCCCCAAATTTCCCCACGTGTCTATCAGAATAGCAATGTAACCCTAGGACAGTGTGTTACTTTATGGATGGCAACGTTTGGTAACAACGTATACGACTTAAAAGAGAAGTTCAAGCCCCATGGAGATGACCGTACTTTCAATCTAATTTATTGAGCTTAATTTTGATCAAACATTATTGTTTACCTGGTCCCAACTGTGGGATGCAATTCAGATTCGAAGCTTAATTTAAAAAATATTAATTAACCTGCTAATAAATAAAGTCTGCCTCAAATCAAAATTGAAATTACAGACACAAAAGGAATTTTATTGTTTTCTTTATTATTTCCTGAATTCAAAAGTTAATATGTGTAGTTATGTTATGCTTGTTCTGAATGTGCTTGTAAATAAGGAACCATGTTCTGCAAATTAGATTTATTGTTGTGGTGTTGGTATTTTAACCGAGACCACCCTGTCTCATTCGAAGGGTTTCCGACAACCCAGCTATAGACGCAATAGTCTCGGTGGAAACCAAAACCTCTTCAGTGTATTCAGTTTTAGTCAGGCTGACAGAATGACTTAATGTTTTAATGTCGGTTCACTTAACTTTTTTAAGTTGTTGTTACAGATGTTCCCCAAGCAGCAAAAATTGAACTTCCTTAAAGTTACTGAACTGTTTACATTCAGGTACACAGAGCCATTGGGGCTTTCAGCTATGCCTTTTTGGCATCTATCCATTTGCACACAAACAAAATTAATGTTACTGACTTTCTCGCAAAGGGTCAAAAATCTCGAGTATGTAACGAATGTTATCATTGTCCAGGCAAAGGCACTCAATAAGGTTAACGTTCTAGCTATGTTCATTGTATTAGATGTATGAATTAAGTAATTAAATGGGAACACTGGAGAATGGAGTCGCTTTTAATGTGCACTGTCTTAAAATAATATAGTTTGTCAATAACTTTTACCAGAAGTAAACATTTAACAATTAACGTCATACTGTCCTCCTTTCTTTCGATGCCTTTGTGCAGAATTTGCATTCCTGACGACCAAGTACGACGTATTTTAAATAACGTACCGAATTATTATCATCACAGACAATTCAAAGCAGTCAAAACGGAACCAGTGTTCACCTCATCAAAGGGAACAAATTAACCCTTGCCCTAAATAGAAAAGTTTGCTTAGTTATCCCACATAATCATAATGCAATGTCATAGCATCCAATAACATTTTCATGTTTGTCACAGGCAAAGAAAGCAAGTTTGGTCAAGAACCTGTAACAGTTGAACCAAGAATTTGAAATCAAACAAACAAACAAAACAAAAGAAACAGAGAAGAAAACACACACAAACGCACACACACACACACACACACAGACACACACACACACACACACACACAGACACACACACACACACACACACACAAACACACACACACACATACACACAAACAAACACACACACATACAAACACACACACACACACACACACACACACACACACACACACACACAAAGGTTACGCTACTGAGTGTTAATTTCAGACACTTCACAGGCTCTCAAATAAAAGGCAAATACGATTTTTGTTGACAAAGTACAGTTTTATTTCTATCAGTTTCTAAATGACAGTAGGTCTAAAAAATACAAAAATTAAATGAAAAAAAGTAAATTACAACATTAAAAAGAACAAGTCGCGTAAGGCGAAAATACAACATTTAGTCAAGTAGCTGTCGAACTCACAGAATGAAACTGAACGCAATGCCATTTTTCAGCAAGACCGTATACTCGTAGCATCGTCAGTCCACCGCTCAAGGCAAAGGCAGTGAAATTGACAAGAAGAGCGGGGTAGTAGTTGCGCTAAAACGGATAGCACGCTTTTCTGTACCTCTCTTTGTTTTAACTTTCTGAGCGTGTTTTTAATCCAAACATATCATATCTATATGTTTTTGGAATCAGGAACCGACAAGGAATAAGATGGAAGTGTTTTTAAATTGATTTCGACAATTTAATTTTGATAATAATTTTTATATATTTAATTTTCAGAGCTTGTTTTTAATCCATATATAACATATTTATATGTTTTTGGAATCAGAAAATGATGGAAAATAAGATGAACGTAAATTTGGATCGTTTTATAATTTTTGTTATTTTTTTTACAATTTTTAGATTTTTAATGACCGAAGTCATCAATTAATTTTTAAGCCACCAAGCTGAAATGCAATACCGAAGTCCGGGCTTCGTCGAAGATTACTTGACCAAAATTTCAACTAATTTGGTTGAAAAATGAGAGCGTGACAGTGCCGCCTCAACTTTCACGAAAAGCCGGATATGACGTCATCAAAGACATTTATCCCCCCAAAAAAAACGTCCGGGGATTTCATACCCAGGAACTCTCATGTCAAATTTCATAAAGATCGGCCTAGTAGTTTAGTCTGAATCGCTCTACACACACACACAAACACACACGTGTACACACACACACACACGCACATACACCACGACCCTCGTCTCGATTCCCCCCTCTACGTTAAAACATTTAGTCAAAACTTGACTAAATGTAATAAAAAAAGCAAGCAGCAAAGTGAACATGAATACACATAGGTTTGGCACAGTATTTCTTGCAAGGTGACAAAATAAGACTGACGAGAGTGCTTGCAGCTACCACCACAAATCAAGAGAAACAATGTGTATAATGACTGACCACACCTTCTGTCCCCCGCACCAACAACCAAGACAGTAAGTCTTGTAACCTAACATTGCGTGCACACCAGTAATCAAAATTCTTGTTCACTCGTACACCCGGAAAGCTTTTATTTCTCACATCAGATCAAAGGGCTATCGGGTTGTGGTGCAGGGTTCTGAAGAAAACAGTCACACCCACATGTATCAACAACCACAGGGAGTAAGAGATTACCTGCTATTCACACTTTGTCGTTAGACAGAGTTTTCCTTTATACGTACTGTGTGCATTTTGCTTTTGGAGGGACAATTGCGAGTTTGACGCAGTTCTTGTCATGCTCTGGAAGTGAGGTACTGTATACAATCTTCCACACGCTTGCTTTAGTAGCGGCGAAGAAAGAAAGCGTGAGACGTATACATCTTCATTATTATACTTGATAACTTTACTTGGCATATTTAATAATAGTAGGGTAGGTTGCAGGAACACACACACACACACACAAAGACATGCCACCAAAACAACAAATCGACGTCGTCATGGAATGTTTGCGTAACTCAATTTAGACAGCTTTTGAACAGAAGGCCAAAACTGGTTATTTTGATTGTGAAATAGTGTATTTGTACCTGGTATAGATAGAACGATTAAATAATGTTAAGTCATGCATTGTACATCGTATTGTAGAGAATATTTCTCATGGAGAATGACTTACTGAGTCTAAAACACAAAACATCCAAATCGTCAAGATTCGAGTTACGCCAAAGTTTCAGGACGACGACAAAATATGAATGTTTGAATGAACCAAACTGTCGCAATGCTAACATCTAAATGCAAGTACTCTCACGTGTGATGTTAAGCAATGAAACAAACTGTCGCAATGCTAACATCTAAATGCAAGTACTCTCACGTGTGATGTTAAGCAATGAACCAAACTGTCGCAATGCTAACATCTAAATGCAAGTACTCTCACGTGTGATGTTAAGCAATGAACCAAACTGTCGCAATGCTAACATCTAAATGCAAGTACTCTCACTTGTGATGTTAAGCAATGAACCAAACTGTCACCATGCTGACATCTAAATGCAAGTACTCTCACTTGTGATGTTAAGCAATGAACCAAACTGTCGCAATGCTGACATCTAGATGCAAGTACTCTCACGTGTGATGTTAAGCAATGAACCAAACTGTATCTAAATGCAAGTACTCTCACGTGTGATGTTAATCACGGGAGCAAACTTCCAATTTCAAATTGATCAAAGAAACGGTTTCACACACAAAAAGTAATAAGAGTTTGGTAAATAGCATATGATCAACGCATACGTTATGTACACACTACAGAAGAGAGAGAGAGAGGGGGGGAGGGAGCGAAAGATAGAGAGAGAGAGTGAGAGAGAGAGAGAGACAGAGAGAGCGAGAGAGAGAGAGACAGACAGACAGAGAGAGAGAGAGAGAGAGAGAGAGAGAGAACAAGAACAAGAACAAGAACAAGAACAAATCTTTAATTGTCTAAGGCTACAGCCCCTTACAATAGTGGTTAAAATAACAGCAATAGTATCTGCACAGTTATAAATTATAGTCACGCATAAAATTCAACAAATACATTAAAACCATAATGACATGTCACTGAACCTCATTTATAAGGGTTCGTCTCTTCTGTAACATGAAGAACGCAAATCTGCTGAAGCTGTTCATCAAATTTTCCTCATTACTGCCACAGAAATACACAAGTTGTTGTTGCAGCGTCTTAGAGTTCGAGATTTTCAAATACTTTGCTCGAAGGTCTTGATAAAAAGGACATAAAAATACAACATGGTGTTCATCTTCTTTATCAGTATGGAGTATCCGAAATCAAAGCTCACAAGTTTCGGTACGCACCAAACCAAACGACAAGAAACTGTCCTCTCTGTACAAGAAACTGTCCTCTCTGTACAGAGAGGACAGTTTCTTGTCGTTTGGTTTGGCGCGTACCAAAACTTGTGAGCGTTGATTTCGGATACTCCTGCGCGGAAACGAGTAAGAGCAACTCTGTACTTAATATCTTTGATTAATTCAATGTATTTATCTTTTTCCAAGCATGTTTTGTAACAATTATAAATGTCGAAACGTTCACTGCATTCTAAAAAGGAGAACCATTCTTGACAAAAACAATCTTGTAAACGTCTTTTAAACTCTTGTAAGAAACACTTCTCATTCCCAACCATTCCGTACATCCACACAGCAGCAAAACCATTACAACATAAAAGTCTGCACATGTGAGACCCAATTGGTGTGCCCCTTCGATGCCAAATTACATAAAGCTTTATATGCAATCTTGGAATATCTTGAATCAGGTTGCTTCAGCAGTGTAAACCAGTATTTCACACATCTGACTGCAGAGTTAATATGTATACAGCGGATGTTTTCCCAATTCACCATACACAATGTTGTTTGGAGTTCGAATTGTCACTTTCAGAAACTTTTTACGCAGAGTCATACTTTCCATATCCCCAAAGCTCTGAACCATACAAGGACATAGGGGCGATCCGTGCGTCAAACAGTTTGAAAAACACCTTTGCCGAATGGCAGCCAAGTCTGTTCAGTAATCTAACGATTTCGATCACTCCCTTTTTCGCCATGGTTGTCTTTGTTTCTACTGCAATGTTCCAGCTCAGTTGGGTGGAAAGGGTTACACCGAGATATTTAAACGAGTTCACAATCTCAAGACGATCCATTCCGTAGAACCACTTCTCTTTCTGTGCAATGTGCCCGCCCTTTCTAAAACCATGACCTTAGTCTTTGTCAAGTTCACGTTCAGACACAGTTTATTTGCAGAGCAGCGCAGGACATTAAGCTGGTTTTGTAGGCCTACTACAGTGCTGGATAACAGCGCAATGTCGTCAGCAAAAAGCATTACAAACAGTTCTAACTCAGACGGAGATAAACGTATCCCATGTCTGCCTCGTTGTATGACATCCTGCGCCAGTTCGTTGATCAGAAACGAGAAAATTGTCGGTGAGGCTACACAACCTTGTTTAAGGTAGTTCACTGGACCCGTTAAATATAATTTGGTTTCTCCCAAAAGTTGGTTATTTTTTAAGTTCGATCTGTCTGCTATGCATTCAGCATAAAAAAAATATAGGGTAGTGGGTTCGTTTCGGAGCTATGAGTCTCGGAAGACAGTGCCCGTTTTGAATTTTGGACCGAAAAATCAAAAAATGGGTATGTTTTGAAAACAGCCAATTACACAAACATCTGCATAGGAATAGTCATTTAAAAAATATCACCCAAAGCAGCAATGGGCAGGTAACGAAGTGCACTGGTAAACGAAAATGTTGCGCATACTCAAACTTTGTGACGTCACGTCTTTTGCCAGAGTTTATTTTAAATTTGTTCCTCATGTTGAGGTATTTTATTGCTGGTAGCCTGGAAATAAATTACGATTTGATGAGATGGGTTGTAAACGCAAGAGCGATCAAAACGGCATTAAAAAAACCAAAAAAAACGACAGGTTGGTGGTGTTTTTAGGGGGGGTTCACTCCCTTGATTAACCCCACCCTTTGCACTATTACTGTCCAGTGTGCCTCAGAAAAATATGTGTCACGATAATGTAAAGGGCTGTTGTCCGATCATTTGTCTCAGATATATGAGCCAACTAAATTATGTTTTTAAAAACCACTGTTACATATGACCTCTGTTGAAAGTCAAAGGTCACCGCAACTTTGAAAGGCCACAAGTCCGATTCAAATGTAATAAAAACGCCAATCAAAAGGTGGAGGTCACTTGTTTGATACAAGTGTAATAATAAAAATTAATAATCAAGGCTTGGTTTATAATTTTGCTTAATAGTGCGTACTGTTATTTGTTACGGTTTGAAGGCTGGGACTTTTTGAGGGTGGAATTAAAGCAATTTTTCGCCTTATGGGCCCCTTATGCCTCGAAGGACTTCAATTATTGTATTATCTGCTGCCAGCGTACAGTAGAAAGAGGGCTGCATACACAAGACACTTGTTCTTAATACTACTGGCTGTTATTCCAGTTCAAACACCGGTTTTAACATGTGGTATTCTGATGCAATCACGCTGTGAGCATCACGGGTTGGGAGACACTCTCTTACCTGCTACCGGAGCTTCAATGTTAGCTTTGGTGATTATTACGATGTCACTGGCAAAGAGAACGGCTTTGTACCGATTTCATTAGATGCCCACGTGTTTTTGACCTCGTGGTTGGGAGGCGTGTCGCATTGTTTTTATTTCTGGCGGTGTCGTCATTTTCTGACGTCATTCACTTACGCTGCCTGAAAAATGTGACGTTTGTTCTATTTACGTCATTCGAATGTTCGACGTGTTCTTCTTCTTCTGCGTTCCCTGTTAGAAAAGTTATTGCCCCTGTTACGGGTGCAGGTTGTGTGTGTGATTTCGCTCGTGTCTTTTTCATATATTTTGTTGGACTACGACATTTGATAGTCTCAAAAAACTATCTAAAGTGAACATGTGCTGTGGTACTGTGGATTGAGTACATTTTGGTGACTTTGACTGTGCTTGGGGTTAACGTTTCATCCATTTTGTCCTCGGAATGCTATGTAATATGTGTACCAGCGTGAGGCGAGAAGCGAACCGGTGGTAGTTCAGTACAGAGTACAGAGTCGCTGCGCACGGGATTTTCGGATTGCCGAAAACAACAGCTGCAAGGTCAGTGAGCACTGGTGACGGTGCCTTTCAGCATGAGCGATACCACAGGCACAAGAAAGAGTAAGCGGGCTCTGGTCTTTTCGCCGACCATCTCAGAAGAGAAGCGCTTCCGTGTGGACACAGAGATAGAGCGCGGAACAGGTATGGAGGCTTGTAACATGGAGGGAGATGTGGATTTTGACGTCGCAGAGCTGCATGAATGTATACTGACACGCATCAACGAGGCCATCAGCCAGAGCGGACAGGGTCAGGGTAAGAGTGGTGGCGGTGACGGTGGCGGTGGTGCCGGCAAGGCTGGTGACAAGTTCCTGATGCAGCAACTCGTCCCTGCTATAGTCACTTCAGTAGCCTTCGCAGTAGGGGAGGTCATGAAGAAAGTCATCCAGAAAATGCCCAAACCTGCAGGTGTGAGCCATGATTCAGCGGTCATCCAGCACTTGCAGAAGAATGTTCTACTCATGAAGTATGAGAATGACAAGCTGGAACAGTACAGCCGCCGTGAAACTTTGAAGATTGTAGGTGTGAAGGAGGAGGAGGGCGAAGACATCGAGAAGAAGGTTCTCGACATCTTCAAAGCTACTGGTGCCGATGTGTCTGCCGACGACCTATCAACAGTCCACCGCTCAGGGGACCGCAAAAGGAAAGGCCGCCCAGTCCTCGTTCGATTCATCTCGAGAAGGAAGAGAAAGGAGGTGCTCCAAAAGAAGAAAACCTTGAAGGACAAGAAAGAACACGAAGGGATCTTCATGTTCGATGATCTTACGACCCTGAGGGCAAGAATGCTACACTACATCAAGAAGAAGGTGCCAGAAGTCGAACACGCGTGGTCAATCGACGGCAGAATTCACTGCACCAAGCGGCGACCACCAGGCCTCTCCGACAGAGACAGCCCCAGGAAGGTCATCGTCATCGACAATCCCGACGATCTTTTCAAACTGGGAGTGGATTCGGTCGACTTCGAGGACCTCGGCCTTGCCAGCCTACTAGCAGAATAGGAACCCCCTGGAGGTATCATCGGCAAACCGAAAGTTAGAGGTTACGGCCCCTCCAGCAAGCAGGCAGTTTCGAGCGCCTGTATCTCTGCCAGAGTACATCCCCTATGCACCGAAACAGACCCGGGAAAAGGCGAAGATAGCACGGGATTTTCGGTCACTAAACCATCACAGAAGGGCGGTTACCCTACACGGGTGTCATGCGAGGTTGGGGACACGCGTTCTCCCCACCCACGCACATATGTCAACAAATACAGTGCTGTAACCAGCTGGCTAGCAAGCGTTGGTGTCAGAGACAGTGACAGTGCTAGCGAGAACAAGGACTCTGCTGGTAACAAGCGCTCCAAGGATGTTGTGTCGCAAAGTAACCAAGTAAGTAAAACCGGACTGTTGTGTGTTGACTTTATTGGTGTTATACCCTATGATGGGAACGATAAACAAAACATCATGCCAGAAGAGCATGAAAGAATCATAAACTGTGGTAAAAACAGCGATAGTAAGCCGTGTTTACAATTGACAGATAAGATAGTGCTAAAACAGGATGAAATGACGGACACAATGTGTGTTTTGGAAGATGAGAATGCAAAGCCAAGTATTAATGCACACATGAAGAGTGAGTCTGAAGTGAAAGTAGGTCAAGTGGAGGAAGAGTGTGAGAATGATGTTGATGCAGAGTGTTTGTCCCAAGACGAAAACAAAGTGCATGATGTTGATACGGATTGGGAGTCCGAGATGGCTGTGTGTATGTCCCAAGATGATAACAATGCGCATGCTTATGATGAAAAGGGACGTGAGACTGATGTTGCTGTGTGTTTGCCCAAAGATGAAAACAATGTACATGTTTTTGAAGATAAGAGTTTGGAGACCGAGGTAGCTATGTGTATGTCCCAGAATGCAAACAATGTTCACTATTTTGATGCCAAGGTTTGTGAGAACGATACTGATGTGTGTATGACCCAATATAAAAATAGTGTGCATGATTCTGACAGTAAGGGTTGCGAGAATTATGTTGCTGTGGCTATGACCCAACATGAAAACAGCGTGCATGCTATTGAAGATAAGGGCTGGGAGAATGATGATGCTGTGTTTATTCCCCAAAATGAAAATAATGTGCATGATTTAGAGAATGATTGTGAGAATGATGTTGTGTGTTCGCACCAAGAAGAAAACAATGTGCATGAGTTTGAAGATAAGGGTTGTGAAAGTGATGAGGCTGTTTGTATGTACCAAGATGTAAACAATGTGCATGACTTTACAGATAACGGTCGTGTGAATGATGGTGCTGCAGGAATACCCCAAATTGGAAATCATGTGCATGACTTAGCATTTAACGGTGACTGGGGTGATGATGGCGGTAAAGAGGGAGGTGAAGAGAGAGTGGTGAAGGTCTGTGGTGATACTGATGATGTTGATGTTGTTGATGTGTACACAAATGCTTCTGATGTTTATATTTTGCATGACTCTCTGGATGTTGGCAATGCGCATGAAATGGATAATGTTGTTGTAATGTCAGATGTTGATGTTCACTTTGACTCGTTAGATGTTGAGAATGTATGTAACAAATCTACTGTTGAAATAGATGTACATAATGGTAATAGTGAGATTGGAGATTCCTTTAGTACTGAATATAGTATTGAGGATAACCCTGATATACTCTCATGCTTAGCGCTTAATGTCTGTGGAATCACTTCAAAGCTAAAATTTCCTGAATTTGTCAAATTTATTGCTAAATATGACATTATTTGTTTTAGCGAGAGCAAACTTGATGATGTTGATGAGATTAACATTCCAGGATACATAGCATTTTATAAGAATAGAGGAAAATTTCGCAGAAAATCAGGTGGTGTATTAGTTTTAATACGGGAAGTGTTTGCTAATAATATAACTATTTTTGAAAAAAGCTGTCACATAAGATAAAAGAAGAGATGAAAATATGGTATAGATTTTTGGATGTAGAAATGTGTGAGAATGCGCTATTTTTTAAGTTAGATAAGAAAATACTTGGCCGTGACACCCTTTTCTGTGCTTTATATATTCCCCCAGAAGGATCACCTTACCATAATAAAGATGTTTATGCTGAATTAGAAGAGGTGTACATGCAGTTTGGGGTAGATAATGATTATGTCTGTCTCTTAGGAGACTTAAATTCCCGCACTGGTCATCTGAGTGAAATGTTGTATGAAGATGATCAGCATTCAGAAGGTTTTGTTGATAATGACTTGTTTGACTCTGATGAGGTTGGTACTCTAATAGGTGAGCGGGCATCACAGGATAATAATACTAATAACCTTGGTTTTAAATTGATTGATTTTTGTAAAATGACTGGCTTAGTTATTGCTAATGGTAGAGTTGGCGATGATACAGGGGTTGGTAAATGCACATGTAAGGATAAGAGCGTTGTTGATTATTGCATCTTGTCAAAAGATCTGTTCTCGAAAGTTAAATATTTTTCTGTGATGGAATTTTGTGAAATTTATTCTGACGTACACTGTCCTGTTGTTTTGCATTTATTAAAACAGAATGAAGTACGCGCTAATGATTGCCTAGCAGACGATGTGAAAAACCCCAAAAATGAAGATTTGCTGTCTAAAAGTAGAGAAAAGGGTAACAAGTACACAAAACCAAAATGGGATAATAACAATGGGACCAAGTTAGCTTTTGTAGTTAATCTGAATGAGGATGATATTTATACTGTTGAAACTAAATTACAAGATATGCTAGCTACAAGTGAGAGTACGACAACAGATGACGTTGATAGTGTTACTAATAAGATTTGTGATATTCTAAATTGTTCTGCTGAGAAAATCGGTGTAATTAAAGAACAAAAAGTTACGAAAAAGCCACGTTCAAAGAAATTCAAACTCCAACAACCATGGTTTAGTGCAATATGCAAAGAGAAAAGAAAAATATTTTTACATGCGAAAAATAAAGCAAGACGCTTTAAAAATGCGTTCAATGAACATGAAAAAAAGAGTGCTTTTAATGAATACAAAAAGACAATAAAAAAGGAATGCAAGTTGTATCATAATGAGTTCGTTAAAACTTTGAGAAAGTTAAGAAGTAATGACCCGAAAGCATACTGGAATCTTCTAAATAAAAATAAAAATAAAAAAAATAATTCCAAAACTAACTATCCAACTTGTTCGGAGTTTTTCGAACATTTCAATAAACTACAAGAGTGTGATGAAAATGAAATGGATGATAGTAATGAACCTTTAAATGAAGCAAGTAATGAATTTCTTAATGCGCCTTTTACAAAGGAGGGAGTTATCAAATGTATAGACAAGCTGAAAAACAATAAGGCATGCGGTCAAGATAAAATAATTAATGAGTATTTAAAAGCGTCACATGATAGAATGATTGATATTTATGTATTGTTGTTTAATGTTGTTTTGCAGTCAGGAAAGGTTCCAACACAATGGGCTGTAGGCGAAATTATTCCATTGTACAAAAATAAAGGCTCCCAAGCTGACCCCACAAATTATAGAGGAATTACTATACTCAGTTGTTTCGGAAAACTTTTCAGTGCAATTTTAAATGCTAGGTTATCAAACTTTTTGGAGAGTAATAATAAATTAGGTCAAGAACAAACAGGTTTCCGCACAGGTTTTTCAACACTAGACCATGTTTTTACTTTGCATTGTATATTAAATTTTTTTCTCAACAAAAAGAAGCGACTGTTTTGTGCATTTGTAGACTATGAAAAAGCGTTTGATAAAGTTCACCGTGCATTTTTATGGGAGAAATTAGTTAGTTCTGATGTTAATGGGAAGTTTTTAAAAACTGTAAGAAATATGTACGAAAATGCCAAGTCTTGCGTTAAAGTTAATAGTGAGTGCTCTGGATATTTTCCCAGTTTGTGTGGAGTTAGACAAGGGGAAAACTTGTCACCGCTGTTTTTTGCTCTATTTCTAAATGATCTAAAGCCTTTTTTGTTGGAAAACAGTAATGGTTTACAAACTATGTCAAGGGAGGCTATTGTGGTTGGAATGGAAGATACTGATGTAAATGCTTTGTTTCAAATGTTTTTATTACTGTATGCGGATGATACTGTGATCTGCTCAGAGTCTGAAAAAAACCTGCAAGAATGTCTAAACAAAATGCACGAATACTGTTTAAAATGGCGTCTAAATATTAATGTAAACAAAACGAAAGTTATAGTTTTTTCCAGAGGTAAAATTAGAAATAAACCATTGTTTACGTATAATGGCAATTCAATCGAAGTAGTGTTTGATGTAATGTACTTGGGCCTTAAAATTAATTATAATAATAAATTTTCAGTCGCACAGAAGAATCTATATGATCGTGCCTCAAGGGCAATGTTTGTTCTTCTGCGTACGTGTAGACAATTGTCACTGCCTGTGGACATACAAGTTGACATGTTCGATAAAATGATTGCTCCAATCTTACTATATGGATGTGAGGTTTGGGGTTTTGGTTCCTGCGAACTTGCTACTAAACTTCAATTACGTTTTTATAAAATTGTTTTCAAACTAAAAAAATCAACTCCAAATGCTATGATATTTGGTGAACTTGGAAGATATCCACTAGATGTTAATATGAAATGTAGAATGCTTTGCTATTGGTATAAACTGATTAGTCCTATTCATAAAAATAAATTTTCTAGTATTGTGTACTGCCTTACTTATAAATTGTATATCAACAAGATGATTGAATCTGATTATTTATGTTTTATTGAAAAAACCTTAAATGAAATTGGTCTCCCTGGCCTTTGGACTTCTCAAGAAAATGTTCAATATTCAAGCGCATGGTTTAAACAGAAAGTAAAAAGAAGCTTGTATGACCAGTATATCCATAAATGGTTTACAGAAATTGGAACAAAAAATATGTTTTGGAATTATCGAATGTTTAAAGATATTTTTGCATGTGAAGACTATGTCACACACCTGCCATATCAGCAATGTGTTGCAATGATGAAGTTCAGAACATTAAACAACAATTTGCCTGTACAGAAAGAACGTTACCTTAACATCCCGAGGTCAGAAAGAACTTGCACCAAATGTGTATCACAAGACATAGGTGATGAATTCCATTATTTATTTGTCTGTGATTTTTTCAAAGAAGAAAGAGCTGAGTTGTTACCACCTTACTATTGGAAAAAACCTAATGCACTTAAATTTAAAAAGTTGTTTGCTACTAACAAAAAGAAATTGCTAAAGAATATTTTGGACTTTATTAATAGAATCTGTAACAGTTTTTCATAATCTTTTTAATTTTTATTTATTTATTATATTAGCATATATCATGATTGTATTGATTGTATTTATTGTTCAAAATGCCCCCAGGGGTTATGGACTAATAAAAAACTTGAAACTTGAAACTTGTTCGATGTGTTCGAATTCCCAGCCTGCCAGGAAAAAAAGGCGACACAACTCAGTGGCTTCCCTTTGTGTATGAAGAGTAATGTCCCTGTCTCCATTTGACCTGCCTTAAGGCCTTGCATACATTCAAAGAAATCAGTGTATTCGTTTCCGCACCGCACGCATGCTTTCACATGTTCATACATGCTCTTTAACATCTTACATATATTGCCTTGTATGCCTAATCGAAAAAGCACTGACCAGAGCACGGGGCGCTTAATGCTATCGTAAGCCTTACAAAAATCTATGTAGGCTACATACAGTTTGGCCTTTTGTGAAAATTGTTTCTGGACGCAAGCGTAAAGGGTAAACACATTATCAATAGTTGAGTAATTCCTCCGTAAACCGGCCTGGCTTCCATCTAAAATGTTATTATTTTCTGACCACACAGACAGGCGGTCGTTCAGAACAGACATAACAATTTTGCTCATCGTACTGGTGAGGGAAATTCCTCTATAATTATCAGGGTTATCACAGTCTCCTTTTTTTATGTAACGGCACAATAATGGCCTTGGACCAAGAGAGAGAAAGAGAGAGAGAGAGAGAGAGAGAGAGAGAGAGAGAGAGAGAGAGAGAGAGAGAGAGAGAGAGAGAGAGAGAGAGAGAGAGAGAGAGAGAGAGAGAGAGAGAGAGGGAGAGATCAAATCAAATCAAATTTTATCTTACGAGGGTTGTGACATGAGCATTACAAACAAGCTCTTTTTTAACCAGCCCTCGCCCAGAGAGGGACTACTCTAATCTATGTACATTTATATATATACTCACGGAATAAAATAACTTAACATGTTTTAAAATTTCATATCTCAAAATCGGAAAAAGTTGCAGGAGAGCAGGATGGTACGATCATAGAACCATCAATTCCTGAGAAGAGGGAAAAAAACCGGAATGTTCTCGGTTGCTTAGTTTTTTCACAATTGGTCCTCAAAGACGCATGGTGTCATTTTGGAGTTTACTAGACTGACGCCTAAGCTTGCCGACGCTGCCGACAGCCAGTGCACGCTGTGTGTGCTGTAAACAGGTAGGCCTGCACTCTTTGACTCTCGGGGCACGTCTACCCGTACTTGAAACCTGCAAAAGGTCTGCTGCTGATCCACGAATATTGCATGAAAGTACTGCCTTTGGTTTGTCCGTTTGTTTGTGAGTGAGAACAACTCACTAAAATGTTTCTTTCTCTTTGCCCAAAACTGTCCACTCTGTCTTTCTCTTTCACCATGCCACGAACGTGTGTGAACGATAGACTCGTCGCAATAGGGATGTTGAGAGGAGGGATGACTTATACTGATGTTGCTAGGAGATTCGGAGTGACCAGGCAATCAGTTGCCTTGTGGTGAAGAAGGTACCAGCAAAACAACGGTAACGTTCGAGACGCCTCGCCATTGACGGCCCCGTGTCACCAATCCTCAGCAAGACCGCTTCATTAGGGTTGATCGAATTTCGACTTCACAATGAAATTTGTTTGGTTAATAAACGTATTGAGGCTAACCTTCACTGCTCCTGTGTAATTTAATTGCGGCTGCGATCAACCACACACACAGTGCTAAGTGCTAAGTTTGTAAACTCCAAAATGACACCATGCGTCTTTGAGCTCAAATTGCAAAAAAACGGAACAAGCCAGACTATTCCGGTTTTTTGCCCATAATGAGCAATTGAACAAGCTTTACATTGGTACAACAATAACTCCTGTAACTTTTTCCGATTTTGAGATATTAAATTTTAAACAATGTTAAGTTATTTTATTCCGTGAGTACAAACGTAAAACAACGGTTTCTTTACGTGTTAACTGGTTTATCACTTTCCAGATGGCTTTTGAGTTTTGTTTTGTATTTGATGCAGCGAGCTCACGGTAATATTTTCTGCGAGAGAGAGAGAGAGAGAGAGAGAGAGAGAGAGAGAGAGAGAGAGAGAGAGAGAGAGAGAGAGAGAGAGAGAGAGAGAGAGAGAGAGGGGGGGAGAGCTGGATAAGAAGCAATACATTTGTATGTACTGCAAAACAAAACAGTGTGTGCGTGAATGTGTATGAGTTTGTGTTTGTGCTAGTGTGTGTGTGTGTGTGTGTGTGTGTGTGTGTGTGTGTGTGTGTGTGTGTGTGTGTGTGTGTGTGTGTGTGTGTGTGTGTGTGTCTGTACAAAGGCGAACTTGTGCACTCTTTTGTTCGTATAGGCCGACATTGTGCACTCCTTTTCCTTGTGCACTCCTACACTGTGCACTCCAGGTCATATATAATCTACAAAAAACTAGAATAAAAGCTTTGCATTGCAGAAATGCATCCCGGGCTATCTTTTTGTATCGAATTTAAAACTTGTGCATCTAAGATCGCCGATATATTTTATTATAAAAAAGGAGTGCACAACGCCGCTTTTATACAGAAAACAACCAAAATGTGTCTGTCAAAGTTTTCTCAATCTTGTGGTTTTCTTTTTAACTTTAAAGCTTTGAAATATATTTGCTTGACCTCAATACAAGATGAATATACGACATATTGTTAATAGCTGCATGTTCGTGCCCTCTTTAATGCAGGAGTGCAGAAGGTCCTTTTATACAAATACAAGAAGTGCATAATCAAACAAGAATACAAACTATACATTGCACAAAGGCATTACGGGCTATCTGTTGGTATCGATTTTTAAACTTTTACATCTAAATTCGCCGAACTATTTGATTGTTAATAAGGAGTGCACAATGCCATTTTTATACAGACAACCAAAATGTCGTGGCGGTCAAATATGTTTTTAAACCTTGTGTTTTTGTAGTTGTTGAGCTTTGAGATGTATTTACTTGACCTCAAGACAAGATTAAGTAAGGAATATTGTAAATAGCTGATTTTTTTTAGCACTTTTGAGTGTAGGCGTGCAGAAGGTCGTGTTATACGAATACAAGGAGTGTATAATGTAGAGCTTTACGAACAGCACTGTGCACTCCTGGCCAATATAGTATATTTGTATTCCTTTCTACAAAAAAAACACACAAATAAAAGCTGTACATTGCACAAATGTATGACGGGATATCTGTTGCTATCGATATCTACATTCGCGCAGATATTTAATGGTCAAAAAGGAGTGCTCAATGCCGCTTTTATTTAGATGACAACCACAATGTGTCTATCAAATATTTTCTTTTCAACCTTCCATTTTTGTAAGTTTGAAACTTGTTAATGTGTTTGCTTAACATCAAGACAAGATGAAATAAGAAATATTGTAAATAGCTGCAATCTTTACATGCGCTTTTTAATGTAGGAGTGCAGAAGGTCGTATTATACGAAAACAAGGAGTGCAGAATGTTGAGCTGTACGAACAGGAGTGCCTATGCAAAGTAGTGCAGATTATCGACCTATTTTTAACAGGCAACAGAACGGCGTGTGGTACGAATACAAAATGAATGTAAAATAAAGGTTAATATGACTGTTACACAAAGCTACTTTCCCTACGTTAAAATCTCTTCTATCGCCCCCATACTAGTGCTATGCAACTCTAAACTAAATATAATAATGTTTCACGGCCGAAAGAACTTCTTAAGAGATTTAAACATTCAAAACTATTACAATTTTTCTTCATAATGACTGTAAAGGGAGAGAACTCCGCACAAAGACCACTACAAAGATTAAGTCTCCACGAACAAGAGCTTCATACGATCGGGACTGCTCTTTGTAGCCACCTTTGAGATGTTTTCCTGGGGTGTATAGCACTTCTTTGGGATACCTACGGTAAGGGTAGTTCTAATTTAGGTTAGCTGAGCAATATGCATCAGCCATTCCGTTCAAATCGGCCGTAAACCAGGCCAGGCGGGGTCAGCTCGTTACTCCCCCGTATCGTTACTCCGCCGTATCGTTACTCCCCCGGCTCGTTACTCCCCCGGCTCGCTACTCCCCCGGCTTGTTACTCCCCCGTACACAGAACAAGGACTGGATAACCCTGTGATAGTAAGTTTGCGTGAAATGTTTTGCCTAAACACTTGAACATTTAAGACTCTGAAACACAAA
Organism: Littorina saxatilis; assembly: GCF_037325665.1. Taxonomy (NCBI): domain Eukaryota; kingdom Metazoa; phylum Mollusca; class Gastropoda; order Littorinimorpha; family Littorinidae; genus Littorina; species Littorina saxatilis. The sequence goes on along the minus strand of NW_027126699.1, from coordinate 138,500 downwards.
CAAGTCATTAGGTTTCCTTGTTAATACATTATCCTTGTTCCGTATGGGCTGTTAAGGAGTTTGACCTTTTGAGATTTAGCAAACAGTCAAGTACTGAATTTCAACGTTCTTTCTAAAATCACATTCCCTCGCACGTATCATCGTCAAGTAAGCCTGAACACGTTTCATTTAAAACACTCGAATTGTGACAGTGAAGCTTTAAACAAGTCGCGTAAGGCGAAAATACAACATTTAGTCAAGTAGCTGTCGAACTCACAGAATGAAACTGAGCGCAATGCAACGCAGCAAGACCGTATACTCGTAGCATCGTCAGTCCACCGCGCACGGCAAAGGCAGTGAAATTGACAGGAAGAGCGGGGTAGTACTTGCGCTGAGAAGGATAGCACGCTTTTCTGTACCTCTCTTTGTTTTAACTTTCTGAGCGTGTTTTGAATCCAAACATATCATATCTATATGTTTTTGGAATCAGGAACCGACAAGGAATAAGATGAAAGTGTTTTTAAATTGATTTCAAAAATTTAATTTTGATAATAATTTTTATATATTTAATTTTCAGAGCTTGTTTTTAATCCGAATATAACATATTTATATGTTTTTGGAATCAGCAAATGATGGAGAATAAGATAAACGTAAATTTGAATCGTTTTAGAAAACAAATTTTTTTTACAATTTTCAGATATTTAATGACCAAAGTCATTAACTAATTTTTAAGCCATCAAGCTGAAATGCAATACCGAAGTCCGGGCTTCGTCGAAGACTACTTTACCAAATTTTCAACCAATTTAGTTGAAAAATGAGAGCGTGACAGTGCCGCCTCAACTTTCACGAAAAGCCGGATATGACGTCATCAAAGACATTAATCCAAAAAATGAAAAAAACGTTCGGGGATATCATACCCAGGAACTCTCATGTCAAATTTCATAAAGATCGGTCCAGTAGTTTGGTCTGAATCGCTCTACACGCACGCACACACGCACACACGCACACACATACACAACGACCCTCGTTTCGATTCCCCCTCGATGTTAAAACATTTAGTCAAAACTTGACTAAATGTAAAAAGGCAATTACATGAAACCGAATATGCCGTGTTTCCTCATGCTTTGACAGTACAACACACCACAAGTATCAACTTTCCTGTTGACGGTAAAAACACCAATGCAAGTGCAGGTGACAAAAACAGGATTTTCCTTGTTGAAACAAAAGCCTCATTCACATCATAGACCAAATAGCCTGGACCGCCAACTCGTCACGTTTTTCTTCATAATGACTGTAAAGGCACACACTATTGTACGGTTTTTTTACCCGGTAGAATATATCGGTATCCTATTAACCCTTTGAGGTTACGACGCTCGACTTTCAGGGGCGGTTAGCGTCCGGTTTGAAAGGCCAGCGATTCGAAGACAGGGAAAAGAAAGCACGCTCCAGTTATTTGTGACAATGGGAGGTGACAATGAACTGGATTTTCCAAAACTCCAAACTAAACTTAACAAAACTCATCGAAAAACATGTTCCATATGCACTTTAGCTGAGTTTATTTTAGCATTTTCAGAACTTACCTCAACATTTAGTCAAGCTGTCGAACTCACAGAATAAAACTGAACGCACTGCTTTTTTCACCAAGACCACATACTCGTAGTTTCGTAAGTCCACCGCTCGTGGCAAAGGCAATGAAATCGACAAGCCATGCAGAATAGCGCAGTAGTGGTCGCGCTGAGCAGGATAACACGCTTTTCTGTATGTCTATTCTTTTTAGTCTGAATTTAAATCGGGTAGACACGTCTTCAAAGATGACACCCGGCCAGACCGACAGTTGAATGCTGTTACTGCAACAAACGTTGCTGTCGCTGAAACCTTGAAGAGAGATGATGCACGGAGGCAAAGGACACACACGGAGGCAAAGGACACATAGGTAATTGAATGTGATCTGGCACAAGCCTTTGCGGGTACACGAGCGTTGCAGACAGTGGGTGCCCGTGCTCTTTTATTGCACAAAAGGGGGTATGTCTCGGAATGTGCATACAAATATTCTCCAATTGTCACTATAGAGAGTGTAAGGGTTTTATGAATGTTGTCGAAGGCGATGGGGACTTGGGTCTATCAATCTGACCCCTGGCAACACATCGATCAGCCGTTGTGATGTTCCTAAACGGCTCCACCCCTATCAACTATTGGTGATCTCGGAACACTGGCAAGAAGAAGGTGGTCATATTTGTTTGGAAAACAAGGACAAATCGCCACAATTATATAAGGCCGGGAGCAGCGTACGGTTACCTTAGAGTAGTACAAGCATCATTGCCTGCCCGTGGTGTTTTAAGTTTGGCGCCAAACACGGGTACTTGAGGGTTGATGCTATGTCCATTAAAATGTCCCGTAATCGAATTTCTTACAAATTAGGATGTCTGCCTGAAGTTTCATTCACTATATTTTCCTGAATATGCCCCGTTTGACGTTTTCCTGTTTTCACATTTAAAGAAAAAGCTTTGAGGAAACCGTTACGAGAGCCTTGATGCTGCTGTCCGAGAGTAAACGAGGGTCATTTAGGGCATCGGCAAAAACACTCACGCCGAAATCTTTGAAAGGTATTTTTACAGAATGTCAACGTGTGTCACAGCTCAGGAAGGATCTTTCGAGAAAATGGCGTGGTCAAATTAACGGTGGGCTGTGCGCTAATATAAGATTCCAAGGACTTCAAGAATACCCCTCGTACATGTTTCATTAACAAGGAACACTTTTTTTTTCATTAAAAGACACAGAAAATAATGATTATTGCATACATATATGAATACAGAATGTAAAACAAATCTATTTTATTTTAACTTTAAGTGAAAAACAATTCCGCCTGTCAGTACTGCCTACGTTTGCAACGTCTGCTAGCTGACAGCAACTTCTCGCTCGTGTATGAAAAGTGAATCGGCAAAATCAGCAGACACCGGTTAGAAATCCAGAACTGCAAAGAAAACGTTAATCAAACGTCTATAATCTGTGAAAAAGCTAACAAAAATCTGATCGAGCATGAAGCAGTGGCGAACGTGTGGTAGCGAACGTTGCTGACAGACGGAGTATCACTCGACAAAAAGGCAATAAAAACAACAAAATCGCACCTGAAAAAAGTTAGCACAAATCCCGCATTGGGCCTCAACTTTGAAAAGTGTGTAATACGTCACATCCGGCATAGGATTTCCCGGAAATTACAATGTAAGTGATAGTAGCGATCGTTGGTCGACCACGGTCGGACATTCCCAAAAATGGACACGGCACGAAATTTCGCGAAATTTCGGTCATTGTAATTGCTTTCCAATGAAGTACAGACTATAAAGGTGTGTTCTCAATGTCAAAATAAAATTATGTTATCATTTCTTATGGTAAAGTAGCTTACTTAGTTTATCTGTGAAGACTTAGTGTCAGACAGACAGCTTCCGTTTCTCGATTGGATTTTTTGTGTGCAAAATATGCAATGCAAAATTCATATTTGGGCAATTTTGTTTGTTTGTATGTTTAGATATTGCAGCTCTGCTATCAAATATGACCATTTAGTGTGAATCGAGTGCCTTTGCGTTTCTCTTTTCACATCAAAGGTTGGCTGCTGTCATGCAGAAGAAAATGGCGTCTGTCAGGATTCACACGTTCGCTTCCATACACATGTGCATAAAATGCCAACAAAAACAACTCAAACGATTTTTTTCTCAGAATTTTATTCAAAATGACACATTTTTGCATAGCATATAAAAAAAAATTGGTACAAGTTAGAAATCAGAGCACATTGTGCAGTCAACAGAATGTCTCAATACCGTGAAACCTGCCCGGAGTCAATTTTTTGTGGAGTAAAAATGTCGTGTTACACCGGTTCATGACCGTTGTGGTAACGAGCGCACATTGCTGTCTCTATATTGTGTTCCTACGAATCGAAAGTACGATCGCCAAGCCCTTCTGTCATTGAAGGCAACGTTCGATATTTCCGTCTGTCAGCGTCGCCAACGTTCGACAGATTGTACTACTGTTACTCACAAACTTTCAATTTACACAAAGAAATGCCAATAACATGCAAACACAAGAATGGGAGACGAAGGAAAAACCTACTAGCGATTGAAATTATGCAAACTGGCAAACTCACAAATCCTTCACTTTCCGAATGCAAACGCTGCAAATCCTTATGCGTGCGTCGCTGTGTCGAACGTTGGGTTGACGAACGTTACTGACAGACGCAACAAAACTTGATCAAAAGGCACTAAAAACGATTAAAATGTTTTACTCACTGGGTATTGCATTCCTCATTTTCTTCCTGCATACGATCTGAAGCGGTTGAAACGTCGTTTCCGATGAAATGCTCGGTTATTTCCGTTAAAAACGAAGTTTGTCGAACGTGTGATTCAGTCTACAGACACCGGTCGGATCACAACAAAAATGTTCATTCTTTGCGATTTTGTGATACTGTTGATGATACACCTGCTTTCCAGTGAAGAACATCAATAAAATGATGTTGACAAGCAAGAATAACAAAGACAAAAGCACGCGATCTGTAAAATTAGGCTTTGCTTTTCAAACAAAGCACGTGGTTTTTTTTCCTGACAGACGCTTTCAGTGGCGATTGAACATTTTTGCAGAAACGATTTTATGCTCCTATTTGATATTTTTTCCCCATTTTATCTAGTCAGAGACTAACCTTGTGTATTAATTGAATTAATAACCCCATTATCATAAGTTTTGTGTGTTATTTTCGTGTCTGTTGAATCACACTTTGAAATGGGGTCATGTGACAGAAGGAAATGGCGTCTGTCAGGATTCACACGTTCGCTTCGAAAAACTCGCCCACAAACATTTTAGCTTTTATTTATTTTTTTGTATTGCAAATACCATACTTACTCATGCCAAGCAGAAAAAAAGGATGAAAATCAACACAGTAAGCAAGTAATCTGAAGGCAAAGTTTACACACATCAAAGAGTCTGATTACCGTGAAACCTGCCTCCAGTAGTTTAGTCTGAATCGCTCTACACACACACACGCACAGACAGACACACACACACACACATCAATCAATATGAGGCTTATATCGCGCGTATTCCGTGGGTACAGTTATAAGCGCTGGGATTTTTATTTTTTTTATTTTGTATGCAATTTATATCGCGCACATATTTATGGCGCAGGGATTTATTTATGCCGTGTGAGATGGAATTTTTTTACACAATACATCTTGCATTCACATCGGCCAGCAGATCGCAGCCATTTCGGCGCATATCCTACTTTTCACGGCCTATTATTCCAAGTCACACGGGTATTTTGGTGGACATTTTTATCTATGCCTATACAATTTTGCCAGGAAAGACCCTTTTGTCAATCGTGGGATCTTTAACGTGCACACCCCAATGTAGTGTACACAAAGGGACCTCGGTTTTTCGTCTCATCCGAAAGACTAGCACTTGAACCCACCACCTAGGTTAGGAAAGGGGGGAGAAAATTGCTAACGCCCTGACCCAGGGTTGAACTCGCAACCTCTCGCTTTCGAGCGCAAGTGCGTTACCACTCGGCCACCCTCTCAGGTAGCAATATTGCAAAATTTAACCATTGCACAACAGGGACCGGTTGAGAAAGAGAGAGAGAGAGAGAGAGAGAGAGAGAGAGAGAGAGAGAGACAGACAGACAGACAGACAGACAGACAGAGAGAGACAGAGACAGAGAGAGAGAACGAGACAGACAGAGACAGAGAGAGAGAACGAGACAGACAGAGACAGAGAGACCAATTTTTCACAAAGTCAGATACACAGCTTTTAATCTTTTTTTTCGCAAGAAGGAAGAAAAGTATACTATATAGCCAAATAATATAATATAATACAGCTGGAGGGCATATGCAAAAAGAGAAATAGAGAGAGAGAGAGGGAGAGAGAGAGAGAGGGAGAGACAGAGAGAGATAAAGAGACACAGAGACAGAGAGGTCGAGAGAAAGACAGAGAGAGAGAGAGAGACAGAGACAGAGAGAGACAGAGAGAGACGGAGGGAGAGAGATAGAGAGACAGAGATGGAGAGACACAGAGAGAGAGACAGAGACAGAGAGAGACGGAGGGAGAGACAGAGAGAGACGGAGAGAGATAGACAGACAGACACAGAGTGAGACACAGAGAGAGACAGAGAGAGAGAGAGACACAGAGAGACAGACAGAGAGAGATAGAGAGAGACAGAGAGAGAGAAAAAAATGCACAAAGTCAAAAACACAGCTTTTAATCTTTTTTTTCGCAACAAGGAAGAAAAGTATACTACATATAGCCAAAGAATATAATATAATACAGCTGGAGTGCATATGCAAAAAGAGTGCGCATGGTCACTTTGTACAGACATGACACACTAGTAGTGCATAAAGACGGTTGTATACAGACTGTCATGAGGAGTGCACAGTGTATTATGTACAGACTGCATCGACACACCTGAGTGCACACGGTAGCTTGTATTCGTATGTGTGAGTGTGTGTGTGTGTGAGTGCGTGAGTGTGTGTGTGTGCGTGAGTGTGTGTGTGTGTGTGTGTGTGTGTTTGTATGTGTGCGTGTGCGTTTGTCTACACGTCTGTCTGTCTTCCTGTACGATAATGACGTCCTTCAAGCGCCATTGAATGTTATTACTGGGCACTTGATGACAATAATGCTTTCATCATCACTAATCATATAACAAAGAGTTTTTGTCTTGCTATCTCCAACTGCATGCTACTCATTTTAGAACAGTGCAATCGTTATAGCAACAGTTGTTATTCAAACAGCTACCTTGCCATTACTGTTATTTTCACAGCCTTCATTTGACATTTTATGAAAAGAAAGCAACAAATCTTGTAGATAACAGCTTATGTTCCTCTTAACTGGCAAACACAGTTATTGGTTAAAACTGTCTGGTGACTTATAAATTTGTTCTCAATGTTTATTCCAAATTTGGTAGCGCATTCCCCTTCATACCATGATCCTTGCTAGCATGCTATGAGTTGAAGAAACAGTGAGTACCAGCCGAAGTTGCACGTCACGGTTTGACCCAAATGAGCTGGGACGTGCACCGTGACATCGCGCATAGACGACCCCAGTCCTCGTCGTCATACACTGGCTTCGAGGTCTGAACATAGACAACAATCTTCCTCTCTAAGCCCTGGACAAACCGGCTGCCAGTTGCAATGACGTGGTCAGGTCCTGCCATGGTAGCTACATCTTTGACACCAAGAGCGTCGCCTGTTTCTAGAACTGTGACCGGTATGCCTTCATCTCTCAAACCTCGTACGAAGCCGCTGGCTGGGTTGGTCACGTTACCTGAAGCGTTATGCTCATCATCACGGAAGAAAGAGTCCCAGGAAAGTACGAGGACGTCCCTGTAGCGCGGCGGTTGTGGGTTTCTTCCTTGACATCGACCTGCCATCAAAAGCATTCAACGAATAAATTCGATAACAGCACTCTATTCATAAAGCTGAAAAGGCGATCCTAAACGGATCATACCTAAGACAAAATGCCCTTAGATTGTTTTCAAGAATATACCATAAGATTCTGTATTACAAACAATGTTACCGCGCAGGAGGACTGACTTCTTTTTGCAAATAGGAAATGTCGTAAAGCAAAAAAAGGAAACGAAAGAGCAGTCTTTGTGAGTGTTGTTTTGGTTACTTACCTTGAGTGACTTCCCTTGTGTATGTAGGTGGCACTTAGATCAGTTGTAAGTAGTGCGTGTCCTGGGCTGTTACGTTATAGAAGGTAGCGCTTCTGGACTACTTTTTGTTTCCAACACCGTAGAGAAACAGCGCCCTTAAGCGTACTCACACACTTTGATGTAATTGATAACAAATTAATGTCATGGTACCCCTCAAAATGGACGCACAAACCTCTTGTTGTTTCTACTGCTTCATTAAAAATGACATAACACAAGAGATACGCACGATACCAAAGCAAAACAACCTGTTCTGGATAGATAATTCATTTTGCGACATTTTTCAACCAAATTGGTTGCAATTTTGGTCAAGTAATCTTCGACGAAGCCCGGACTTTGGTATTGCATTTCAGCTTGGAGGCTTAACATTTAATTACTGACTTTGCTCATTAAAGTTGTCATTAAAATCGATTTTTCGCAAACAGATTTAAAATTGATTGCATTGTATTCTTCATCACATTCTGAATCTAAAAATATATACATATGTCATGTTTACTCTTAAAATGCGATCACAAATAACAAAAATAGATTAATTAATCTTACAATTAAAATGTAAGAAATCGATCCAAAAATTATTTCATCTTATTCTTTATCATTTCCTAATTCCAAAAACATTACCAGCTATTGTGTTTTCAGCGTAGCAATAGGGTCCGATATTTAGACGAGACAAGTATATAGCTATTCTGATGAACACGTGGGGGAATTCGGGGGCTGTGATTGGATGGTATCTCCCGATCATCAAAGCATATTGCTGCCAAAGTCGGCCATTTTCCGCAATATCCAAAAGCATATTGAGTAAAATGGCCGACGCATGGTTCCGGTTTACACATCTGTACCACGTGGCGATGTTTCTATCGACAACAGCATACACTAACAACTTAAAAAGCTGTTTCAACAACTGTGTTGTGAAATCGAATGCACTTGGAGTCAGTTTTTCTTCCAAAGTCAGAAAGCGTGTAGCTGCCGAAGTCGGCCATTTTCCGCAATATCCAAAAGCATATTGAGTAAAATGGCCGACGCATGGTTCCGGTTTACACATCTGTACCACGTGGCGATGTTTCTATCGACAACAGCGTACACTGACAACTTAAAAAGCTGGCAGTTTCAACAACTGTGTTGTGAAATCGAATGCACTTGGAGTCAGTTTTTCTTCCAAAGTCAGAAAGCGTGTAGCGGTGTGCATGTCTGCGCGAACATGATGTGCGTAAGAAGTTCGTCTGCTATCAAAACCTGAGATCAACGCATCGACGCAAAAACTGTCATTTTGTAAGTTTGGAACAACGAATCAAGGTCATAACAGCTATATAATCGCTATTATGTTTTCAGCGTAGCAATAGGGTCCGATATTTAGACTCGAACAAGTATAATGCGACTCGTCTTCGACTCGTCGCATTATACTTGTCTCGTCTAAATATCGGACCCTATTGCTACGCTGAAAACACAATAGCTGGTAATAATGCGACGAGTCGAAGACGAGTCGCATTATACTTGTTCGAGTCTAAATATCGGACCCTATTGCTACGCTGAAAACATAATAGCGATTATAAAGCTGTTATGACCTTGATTCGTTGTTCCAAACTTACAAAATGACAGTTTTTGCGTCGATGCGTTGATCTCAGGTTTTGATAGCAGACGAACTTCTTACGCACATCATGTTCGCGCAGACATGCACACCGCTACACGCTTTCTGACTTTGGAAGAAAAACTGACTCCAAGTGCATTCGATTTCACAACACAGTTGTTGAAACTGCCAGCTTTTTAAGTTGTCAGTGTATGCTGTTGTCGATAGAAACATCGCCACGTGGTACAGATGTGTAAACCGGAACCATGCGTCGGCCATTTTACTCAATATGCTTTTGGATATTGCGGAAAATGGCCGACTTCGGCAGCTACACACTTTCTGACTTTGGAAGAAAAACTGACTCCAAGTGCATTCGATTTCACAACACAGTTGTTGAAACAGCTTTTTAAGTTGTCAGTGTATGCTGTTTTCGATAGAAACATCGCCGCGTGGTACAGATGTGTAAACCGGAACCATGCGTCGGCCATTTTACTCAATATGCTTTTGGATATTGCGGAAAATGGCCGACTTTGGCAGCAATATGCTTTGATGATCGGGAGATACCATCCAATCACAGCCCCCGAATTCCCCCACGTGTTCAGCAGAATAGCTATATATAGATATGATAGGTTGTATTGAAAACAAGCTCAGAAAGTTAACAAGAATACAGAAAAGCGCGCTTTCCTGCTCAGCACAATACGCTACCGCGCTTATCTGGCGTGTCAATATCACTAGGTTTTGCACGTGGGAGGTGAGCGATTTCCTTCACGCGGGAATTGACGAAACTGTACTGTCTTGGTGAAAAAATACATTGCGTTTAGTTTCATCCCGTGAGTTCGACAGCTTGATGTAGTAATTTCGCCTTACGCGACTTGTTTCTCTTCTCAAACTCGTCAACACTGAGGATATTTGCAAACGGCATCTCAGACGACTTTACTGTTTCCAAAGGCGAGTTAAGCTGGCATTGAAATGCCGCTTCCTCATGACGCGTGTGAGTCTAAAATAGAAGTATTTTTAAATTAGAAAAATAACACAGTAAACACCAAGTTCCAAAGACTTTCGGGCCACGCCCTTCTTCAGTGAAATGAATGGAAACAAACAAAATAATATAATAAGTCTAAAATAGTAGGACAGAGTGGTGTGCAGAGAATGATGATGTTGTGGCAAGCCTTGTCAAAGCGTGAGTTTTCTTCCACACTCGAACAACTCTTCCTCACGGTCGTCCTACGACAAAGTCTGAAAAGCTACTGGCTGTCTCTCCATACAAGTTGGTCTCTTTCTCCTTTCTACCTAGTTCACCTCTGCCCTTCTGTCTGCTATCTATTCAGGACCTCCACCACCCTCGCGTTTTGAAGAGAAAAGCAAACATGCATTGAGAGAGAAAATCCGATGGGGTTGTTTCAAGGAGAAGGGAGGGGGAGGGGGCTTAGTGCGTGTCTATGTCACTGAGAAAAAAACCAGTGAGACATTACACCATAGGGCCTTTGGATTCAGGGAATTATAAAAGAAATACAACAGGACCATTTTTGAATCTATCAATGACATTTCTATTTTCATTAGAATTAAACACAAAATATTGAACAAGCTGACCAATTAATATTTTATGTCCGAGTTCAAATGCTATCCAATATGCTGGACGTCAAACAATGTTTGACAAACATTTCAATCAATTGAATTAAAAAACAAGAGGCGAAGCCTTCAAGGCTCACGTAAGAAATCGACAAACAGTAGCACAAACTCAATCACTCTGTCACACATACACACACACACACACAGTAAGCATAGGTGAAACTGTGCAAGAAAGGGAGACCCTGGATCTGCCAATTAGTCTCGGCCCGCTCACAATAACAATGACCGAGACTTTCAGTAATTCCTTTGCGTGACGTCTAACCCTCTTACGTCATAATGTGACGTCTTCAAATAGTTTCTATCACACACGTCAAACACTGTCTTTTGACCGAGACGTAATCTTCTTATGCGAGCTTTATCCATAGACTCGGAAATGTTAAAGTTTCTATCACACACACACGCACGCACGCACGCACGCACGCACGCACGCACGCACAGACAGACAAAGTTTATCATCGCATAGGCTACACTTACGTGAGCCAATGAGGTCACCGTAGTCTACCCTCAACTTTTATGGGGGAAAAACCCAGACATGACGTCATCTAAAAACTGTTATCGAAATAATGGGAACACCCCTCTGAAGATAAACCCTGGCAGATGTCACATGTACAATTTAATACAAAGTCGGTAGTTTCATGTAATCGTTGCACACACATGCGAACATGGTACCTTATTTGCATAAACCAAGACTCTTTAAATGGGAGCTGTACATTTTTAGAATAAACATGACATGTCTAAATATTTTTGGATATAGCGAATTCTAAAGAATACAATGCAATCATTGTAAAACCCCGGATATGACGTCATCAAAAAAGTCTGGGGATATCGTCTGGAAGATTTTGCATGAACACTTTCATAAAGATGTCTAGTAGTTTCATGGTAATGAATCACACACACACACACATACACACACACGCACACACATACACACACGCACACACACACACAAACACACACACACACACACACACATACGGACGAGGAGCACCTTAGGTACCGGTCATACGCAGACGGATCTGTGTGACTTCTGTACGTACGAAATCCACATTAGGTACCGTTTGGCTATACACAGTGTGTAACCCGTACGGACGAAGGCGTTAAGTACCTGTTTCCTATACACACTGATGGTTGTGTATAGTGTCAGTAAAGTGTGAATAGGTGAGGATGGAACTTAAACCGTCGATCACTTTACATGTATAACCTCAATTAATATGTTGCATGTTTTGCTTTTGATTTGTATGTTCCTTACTTTGTCATTTTGTTGTTTATGTTTATTTGCTTGTCAGTGCTTACTTGTCGATTGTTTGCTGGTTCGTTCGTTTACTTTGCTTATTTGTCATGTTGCTTTACTTGTTTATCATTTATTAGACATTTGTATTAGAAGTAAGGACCGGTTGTAAGAAAAGGCGTCACCTTAAACCTCTATCCTTGAAAAATAAAGTTCCATCATCATCATTATCATCTCTCTCTCTCTCTCTCTCTCTCTCTCTCTCTCTCTCTCTCTCTCTCTCTCTCTCTCTCTCTCTCTCTCTCTCTCTCTTTACATTTAGTCAAGTTTTGTCTGTGCCGGTGTGCGTGCGCGTGTGTAGAGCGATTCAGAGTAAACTACTGGACCGATCTTTATGAAATTTGACATGAGAGTTCCTGGGTATGATATCCCCGGATTTTTTTTTTTCGATAAATGTCTTTGATGACGTCATATCCGGCTTTTTGTAAAAGTTGAAGCGGCACTGTCACACCCTCATTTTTGAATCAAATTGATTGAAATTTTGGCCAAGCAATCTTCGACAAAGGTCGGACTTCGGTTTTGTATTTAAGCTTGGTGGCTTAAAAATGTATTAATGACTTTGGTCATTACAAATCTGAAAATTGTAAATAATTGTTTTTTTATAAAACGATCCAAATTTACGTTCATCTTATTTTTCATTATTTTCTGATTCCAAAAACATATAAATATGTTATATTCGGATTAAAAACAAGCTCTCAAAATTAAAAATATAAAAAATTCTGATCAAAATCAAATTTCCGAAATCGATTAAAAAACAATTTCATCTTATTCCTTGTCGGTTCCTGATTCCAAACACATATAGATATGATATGTTTGGATTAAAAACACGCTCAGAAAGTTAAAACGAAGAGAGGTACAGAAAAGCGTGCTATGCAGCACAGCGAAACCATCACCGCGCTAAACAGTCTCGTCAGTTTCACTGGGTTTTGCGCGAGCGGCGGACTACGGTCATTGTGAAAAAATCAGTTCAGTTTCATTCTGTGAGTTCCACAGCTTGACTAAAATGTAGTAATTTCGCCTTACGCGACTTGTTTTTTTGTTTTTTTTTTAAATTGGAGAAAACCGGTTTCTTTTTTTGTTGGTTTTTTTTTGTGTGTGGTTTGCATGGTTGTTTATACAAAAAGCAATTGAGGAGCCATAGATGGTTACTTTTTTTTTCTCCTTTTTTTTCTTTTTTTGTTTTTCTTATTCTCGTCCATCCGCTCCCTCCCACCCCCCTCATAATATTCACAAACGTCATATATCACTTCACCTCATCTCGACTTATACATTACTCACAATCTTCTAATGTACATTTTATTTTCCAATAATGATACTATTCAAATCGTATCTATCACCATACTAATATTTACTAATACACATTTTTGCAATCAAAATAATGTGATTAAGTACCTTATTATTTTGGCATATATTACTAGGTTGATAACCAAACAAGACATCGTGTTCTGAGAGGTGCAAATTTGATCCTGTATTTCTAAAAATATAATGGACAACATTTTCCCAAAAGCTCGTCAACTTCTCACATTGACAAAAAAGTGTTCAACATAATCAATGTGTTTACAAAATGTACATAATTTTGTTTCTCTAATTTTCATTTTATTTAATAATATATTCGTGGGATAAATATTATGTAATATTTTTCATTGTAACAATCGCAATCTTTCTTCTTTTGTACATTTGCTTGCTAACAGCCAATGACTGTGATCTAGTTTAACCTGATATTTATGTAACCAAAATGTAGCAGCGCAAGGCTCGCTCGCTTTAGACTGGACTATCAGCATGTGAATCTTTCTCGCGGAGGGGTTAATGATCACAGGGTTCCGTGTGTCAAGGTCATTATTGTGTTCGCCTGCTCGCGGGCTGGCTGTGTTTTTGCGAAGTGCAAGCGCTCGCACAGCAGTCTTCACTGCGCGGTACTCAAAAAATCTAGAGGGACTGTATCCTTTCTTTGTGCACAGCTGGTTAAAAGGAATCATATCTCCGTTAACCCAAATATCTTTCACCATATCTAAATACGCTTCTATCCATTTTTTTAAATATAAGCTTTTATTTTTATAAACCACTTTTATATTGTTCCACAAACATTGATCGCCAAAGCGATCTTCTCTCTCATAAATCAATGCTTTATTATGGATTCATTTTAAGAGAACTTCTGTCTAAAAGTTTGATCGAATGCATTCAATACCTTGGTTTTAGTAGTGTTGTGGCTTTAAAACAAAGTAAATTTCTTCCCAATACCTGATAAAGACTTAACGGAATCGTTGTCCACGGTTCATGTTTTTGTTGTTGAAGTTTTGCTGCCCATGTCAGTAAAAAAGAAGTCTGCATATCGTGGACGTTTATCATGTTAATACCACCTTCTTCCACCACATTACACAATACATTTCGTTTAACTTTTTCAAAGGCTTTTGTATTTGAATACTTCCTTTTCCAGAGAAACCTGAACAAAATAGTATTCAACTTATCGAGAACTTTAACAGGGGCAAGAAGCGCCTGCATAACGTAAACAAATTGTGAAACTAAGAAGGACTTAATAATACATAATTTGCCGCTTATACTTAAATTTCTTCTTGACCATCTGCAAATGATTTGTTCAACTTTTTCAAGTCTTTTTGGACCAATTTTCCATAATTTCAGAGGCCGGGATGTCATTTTTAAAACTGACTAATTCCCATGATTTTAACCTGGGTATTCCATTTAATATCGCAATATTTCTCTTGACAGTTTTTACGCGATCCCTACCACATTGCTTCCGTTTCACTTTTATTTAATTTTAAGCGAGATATATTGGAAAAATCATCAATAATTTTCAAACCCGTTTCCATGTCGTTTTTATCTTGAAGTAAAACAGTTATGTCATCGGCGTACATAGCCAGTTTCAAGATACGCGATGTTTGTTCTGCAAAACCTACATCTGGTAAGGCAAATCCTTTAATATTGGGGTGACTTCGGATTTGTATTGCTAATAATTCTACACTTATTTCTTCCGAAATCCAACCCATATAATTTATGCAGCTCGTGGTGTTTGTCATTAAACCAATATGTAATGCTATATTGCCCTTTTAACTTCTCTTAAAACTTTAATCCATTTAAATTTTTTTTCGCCAAAACCAAATTTTTTAAAGGACCAGACCACATAGTCTTTTGAGATGGAATCGTAGGCTCGGGCGTAGTCAAGGGCAAGTAATATACCTGCTTGATTTCTTTCATTAGCGAAATTAATGACATCATCAATTAATCTAATCAAGTTACTTGCCTTTCTTCCCTTAATACATCCTGTCTGATCTTCTGACACGAGGTCAGAAATAACACCAGATACGCGCTGCGATAAACATGTCGCCAGCATGTTATAATCTGTATTGGTTACAGATATAGGGTTTCCAATTCTTAAGGCTATCTCTCGGCAAATCTTTATCCTTATGGATCAACGTGATAACTGCTCTTTTCTGAGTATCTGACAATTCACCGACTCTAAATGCACTTTGAAGGGAATTAACCACCATCATTTTTACTTTAGGCCAACATTTTTTCATGAAACTTGTAGTCAATCCGTCTAAACCTGGTGACGAACCATTTTTTAATAAAGACAGCGCCCTGCCGATTTCTAACACGGTAAAATCAGTTTCCAAACCATATTTTCGTTCGTCATTTAACTGAGGAATATTTAAATTAAGAACTTTACTTTCAGCATCCTCCTCAACAAAATTCCCATTTTTATCAAACACGTTATTGTAAAATCTCACTTGCTCCTGTAAAATTCCTTTTTGCGTCGTTATTGAGAGCCATTTTCATCTATTAATCTGTCCATAAATTTTCAATCAGCTTTCACTTTTTCCATATTTAAAAAATATAATATCACTTCACATGCACAATTCTATATAACATATTACAACCAAACACAATAGCAAATAAGCAAAAAAACTCAGAACATGGTTTGAAAGGGTAGCTTTATTGGTCTTTTTTTTGAACGAATGTAAGGATCACTATATCCCGCCAAACCGCAACACGGTGGCCTAGTGGTAAGGCGTCCGCCCAGTGAGCGGGAGGTCGTGGGTTCGAACCCCGGCCGGGTCATACCTAAGACTTTAAAATTGGCAATCTAGTGGCTGCTCCGCCTGGCGTCTGGCATTATGGGGTTAGTGCTAGGACTGGTTGGTCCGGTGTCAGAATAATGTGACTGGGTGAGACATGAAGCCTGTGCTGCGACTTCTGTCTTGTGTGTGGCGCACGTTAAATGTCAAAGCAGCACCGCCCTGATATGGCCCTTCGTGGTCGGCTGGGCGTTAAGCAAACAAACAAACAAACAAACAAAATATATCTCGCCAACTAGAGTTATTACGGCTTGTTGATTTTGCCAATACAAAAGTCTTTTTTTTTCTCACTTCATTGGTGCAAACAGTGTAATATTGTGTTGTAAATTCTATTGTTATGCGATTGTTGTTATATGTGTAAGCATAAGAGAGAGAGAGAGAGAGAGAGAGAGAGAGAGAGAGAGAGAGAGAGAGAGAGAGAGAGAGAGAGAGAGAGAGAGAGAGAGATTTCACTCCATCAAAGTATCTCCTTTTGAATGCTAAATATAAGTCAGGGAATACGTCTAAAAATGGCCTCCAAATTCCAGGAAATATGTATATTACCTGGATATTTTAGGGAATATATATTATATTCATTGAGTGAAACAGGGAATACGTATAAATCAAATCTCTTATATTATTAAAAGCTGCATCAAAAGGTGTGCAACATTGATATCGGGACTACACAACATAGAATGTTTATATAATGGGTGGTGGTGGATAATGCTGTCTGGATTAAAATATAAAAAGAGGTAAACAGGTGGCGAACTGTTAAGTTTCACTGACGGTCTAGTCTTCAGTGACAATGCAAATAACAAATCAGAGGTGATTCTTGCTAAACATCAAGCTTTTATTTATTCGTATGAATTTAGCAATGAAAAACGGATTGACAATTAAGGGTAAAGAGAGAGGGGGGGAGAAAGAAGGAGGGCGAGATAGAGGGAGGGGGGAGAGAGGGAGGGGGGGGGGGGAGAGAGGAACGGGGGAAGAGAGGCAGGGCGAGAGAGAGGGATGCGTGGGGCTGGCGGTGGGGGTTGGGGGGGGGGGGGGCGTGGAGAGGAGCAGCTAGTCGTAGAGCGGTTCGACTCGCGCAGTGTTTATACATTACACGGTTCGCGTGCCATCAATTAGCACGTCGTCAAGCAGGTAACCCGCTGAGAAACCTACTGGAGAGCTAGAGAGACAGCTGGACGCATTCCTTGTTTATGGTCAGCAGATTAATGTACTGCCACACTGAGATTGAAGTCGCAGAGGGTTACATCGGACTGGGTGGCCGAGTGGTAACGCAGTTGCGCTCGGAAGCGAGAGGTTGCGAGTTCGACCCTGGGTCAGGGCGTTAGCAATTTTCTCCACCCTTTCCTAACCTAGGTGGTTGGTTCAAGTGCTAGTCTTTCGGATGAGACGAAAAACCGAGGTCCCTTCGTGTACACTACATTGGGGTGTGCACGTTAAAGATCCCACGATTGACAAAAGAGGTCTTTCCTGGCAAAATTGTATAGGCATAGATAAAAATGTCCACCAAAATACCCGTGTGACTTGGAATAATAGGCCGTGAAAAGTAGGATATGCGCCGAAATGGCTGCGATCTGCTGGCCGATGTGAATGCGTGATGTATTGTGTAATAAAAATTCCATCTCACACGGCATAAATAAATCCCTGCGCCTTGAATATGTGCGCGATATAAATTGCATAAAATAAAAATAAAATAAATAAATCCCTGCGCTTAGAACTGTACCCACGGAATACGCGCGATATAAGCCTCATATTGATTGATTGATTGACATCCTCATATAGTCACAGTATACTGACACCAGTCCTAGCATGATAGAGCGGCTGTCACTATAGGTGTCTCTCTTTGTGTGTCTGTATCATATTACTTGTGATTAAAACAAAAAATGCCTGATGGGAAACAAATAGAAAAAAATGTTATGACAGAGATTCCCCTGTATTTCCGAATGTCATTTCTACAGTGACGCTTTGAATAACGTCTTGATAAAAGTTGGTTGACGTGAAATGTGGCTTGAAAAAAAAGAGCATTAAAACCTTTAACGTAATGCAACAAGCAGAGAATGCAGAGAATATGGAATATTAGCTGTCATAGGGGTACGATACCAGTTAATCACGTTTAACCGAATGTTTGGAGATTCGAGAGTGGAGGGTGTCATTATTGAAGAGAGAGAGAGATGGAGAGAGAGGAGAGTTGGGAAAAGAGAGAGTGTGTGTAAGAAGGTGAGAGACAGAGGGCGATGGGGAGAGGTTGAGTGATCATATGAGGGGTGTTGTCAATATTAGAAAGATAGAGGGGGAGAGAAGGAGAGAGAGATGGGAGGGTGAAGAAAGAGAGAGAGAGTGTGTAAGATGCCTCCATAAGAGATGTAGCCTAGAATAAAAGCAATGTCCCTCGATGCATGTATTATTTCTCTTAACGAGTATAAAATAAGTTATGTAAGTCATTTTTCGTAGGCCTAATATGAAAACAATAATGTTGAAGTCTGAATCCAGTGTCATTATTTTGAACTGTTTCGGTCTATACATGTAGTCTGCTTAAAGCAGAACGCTTCCGTGTAGCATAAGTATGTAGAGGTTACACGCCGAGTCTCAGTGATTATCAAAAATAATGGTCGAAGTTAGCGGATCATGAAAAATGCGAGCTTTAGCGAGCTTTTTCATGACCGCGAACTGAGACCATTATTTTTTATAATCACTGAGACGAGGTGTGTAACCTCTTTATTCCTCCTTTCTTCAGTTATTCAAAGAAAAGAGGAGTTTTTTTGCGAAAGTTTGATCGAATCCTATTCTCTCAACCAGTCAACCTGCGCAGGCGATCGATTAATGCGCGGTTGTATAGTTCCGTGCAAATTATTCCATTCTGTTAACACTTCTTGTCAGTTTTCCTATTTTGGGCTAAAATCAAGTACACAGATATGCTGTTATTCTGCCGTGGCGGCAAAGGCAGATATTGTGTGTTCTGTATATGTTTTAGTATCGCTTAGGATAATGTTTTTTCGTCAAATGGGACTAGCAGACGAACTTTTGCACCCGTGTTCCAACGTTAAAAACTGTATGAAGTTCAGTTTTCTGGGGAAAATAGTGTATGAAACCCCTTTATGTTGTTTAAATTGATGAGATGTGTGCATTTGGTTGCGTGTGATCTGTTTATTAAATGAAATATTGTTGAAAACTGACCGTCGGATTGCAGTCTGTTGTCGAAGGAACTGAGTGAAAAGAAGGGGAACTACTCTTGTCGCTAGACAAAGTATGAGTTACTTGCCTTGGGAAATTGCTTGTGATGAACGGCTTGACGGCACGGCAGATGAGATTCAGAAAACAACCGAACTCATGGATTTTATATGGAGATTCATGTGTTCAGGCCTGTAGTTGTTAATTTAAATGCGGTATGTTTGTATTGTTTGCTCCAGAGATGTATACTTCGTACATTAGAGCGTTCGGAACTTTTCAGTCGCAAAAAGTAGTACCGAAACAGAACAACCTCTCAACCCATTGCACTATCGAGGATTCAGGCTGTTGCTGGGTCGTTATTTGTTTGGTTGCTGGGTCATTATCGAAAAATAACTACCCCTACAAGTTTACAGAGGTAAAGAAGCAGAGGGGGGAATAAATATCTTTCATGTTCTCTTGGGACGGGCCTGGGAATGTGTTACAAACTAACGCTTGCTTATTAGCAAGCCCAGTCAGTTCTGTACGCGAGTAGTGAAACATGATAGCGGTCAGTGGATCAGTTACCAACATTCCTACTGACATCTGGTAGTGATTTAGTCTTGATGGTGATCGGTGCTTTCCTTCGTTAGCCACTGGACTTGTCAGTTACATTTTGACGATTATCTGAGCGACCCCTTTTACAGAAAATTCAAATAGCAACCGAACCCATTCATGGAAGATCATATAGGATGTACATTAGGTCCCTAATCACGAAGACGGTCACCTAGAAACTCGCTCAAATATGTGATTTTTCTTGATACATTGTTAACTAATCTAAAAGATTGGAGTTTTCCTAACAATACACACACACACAACGTATTCGTTTTGATAACAAAAATAATGATATGGCATGTATCAATAGCCGGCATGTGATAAAGGGGTAACAAAATAATAATTAACAAGTGACCATAAGGATCCTAATACTTTCCGTTTATCATCTCGTGCTGTGGTTGTTGTTTTATTATTTAAAGTCTTCTTCATCGAAATGATAAGACATCTCGGGCTGATTGGTCCTGATATGGCTCAAAAGAGTCGGCTGGACCGAAAGCAAATATCAAGTAAAGTATCTGGGGCTGATAGAACATATAGACCCTAACGGGTGTAAAGTGAGCATATATATTAAAACCCTTCCTGGCCGGATAATATAGTACCTAGGGTCACCAAAGTTCAGAGCTTCTCGGCATCGACTCCGATGAGCATGCTTCCGAATAGTGGTGTCACCAGTTTTATCAGTTTTGGAGAAAAGTGGGTGCAAACGAAAACATTTAAACCATGCCTGACGGGATAATGTTGGCACAAGGATCATCAAACTACAGAGCAAATCAATATCAATCACCACAAACTGGGGCCTTAATTTCGGAGAAAATAACTGTGTCCTTACTGGAGACAATTGATTTTGTTTGTTTGTTTGCTTAACGCCCAGCCGACCACGAAGGGCCATATCAGGGCGGTGCTGCTTTGACATAGAACGTGCGCCACACACAAGACAGAAGTCGCAGCACAGGCTTCATGTCTCACCCAGTCACATTATTTTGACACCGGACCAACCAATCCTAGCACTAACCCCATAATGCCAGACGCCAGGCGGAGCAGCCACTAGATTGCCAATTTTAAAGTCTTAGGTATGACCCGGCCGGGGTTTGAACCCACGACCTCCCGCTCACTGGGCGGACGCCTTACCACTAGGCCAACCGTGCCGGTTAGACAATTGAGTACATGTATACGAAATAGCATTTCCTGACGGGATAATTTTGAGTGACACCAGGGTCATCGATCCGCAGGACATAATTATGAGCGTTTATTCCCATGGACCTCGAGCTCATAGCCAAAATGAGTTTCAATAGCTTTACCTATTTGGGAGAAATGAGTACATATATATGTTAGTCATATTGAGAACAGACATAAGTCAAACGGGATAATTGCACTATGATCAACAAACTACTTTGTTTGAATGCAAATGTGTTGTTTGTCCCCCAGAGTAGAGGGTGGACGTTTGCGTTTGTTCCGGTCAGTCTATATGTCACACAAGTCACTAAAATATCACTCACGCGAACTGTCAAGACGCAAAATAGATAAGTTGGTAAATTGCTCTCCTAACGTGACAAAACGAAAGTGTCTGAGACAGGAGATCGAATCCCATTGGCGTCGTTAATTTAAAAAAAAAAGCTCACTGGGTGACGCAGGGGTTTGTCGGACCTGTTCTTCTTAGGGGTTGGGGAGGGGGGAGGTGTTGCGTTGTTGTTGTTGTTTTTTGGGGGAGAAGAACATTGCAGTTATGATAAAAAAAAATTCTGTCAATATTTGTCCCGCGCTAATCTGTGTGAAATCGCTTACCGTTGCCAATCATAATTCATATATTAATACAGGTACTGGTAGCCTCAGTCACACGAAATTGCTAATTTCTGTGGTACTGGGCAACTTTCACGTTATTCCTTTTGCATGGGCATAGTGGAGGCCACCTCAATCAGGACTGGCTGGGACTAATGTGTTTATTTTTTTTAATTAAGTGGGTTTATTTGAACATTAAATAGTTTTACCTACCGCCGGATGCCCTTAGGCACCCCTGAAGCTCGACATGTAGCCGTCCGGGATAAAACTGCCCGAGAATCCAATAAACACTTTAGACAACACAGTATCATGTCAAATCAAGTTCACTCTCAAACCTATCAAGTTATTATTGTTGTTACTTATTGGAATGGCAAACGGAACATCCATTGCCTATGGTTTTTGTAATGTCATAGCTGTATTTCTCCCTGAAACTTTTGCAAATTATTAGTAGGCCAGTTGGTTAGGACACTCTTGCTTCATCACGTTCTAATCACGCACGTTCGAATCCACGCGGTGTCACTTTTTTTTCTCCCTTTCCCCTACGCTACATTACTTTTCAGGGAATGTGTGCTGTTCATTGTTATTTTATTTTACTGATACGTTTTTTATAATTTAAATCGTCATCCAGCGGGGACGTTTGCGATTGTTCCATTCCGTAAGTATGTATGTATGTCACAATATAGGAACTGCGATAAATCCTGAACGGCTAAGTATTTTTCAACCAAACTTTGTAGGTAGATGTAGACACACAATAGCCTATTGCGTGCAACATTTATATTGGATAGGTCAAAGGTCAAGGTCATTACGGGGCCCGATGGTCAAAATACATAATCAGCCATGTCTCCCAAAGTTCTGGGAATATTTCAATGAAACTTTTTTTCATTACATACTCTGAGGACGGGTCTACAAAATAGCAGTTAAAAATTACATAATCACAGCAAAAAATGTTTTTCTCAGAAAATCGAGTTGAATTTTTTCTTCTTTTTTTCCCCCTTAAGTTGAAGGGACTAATGTGCTGCGTCTTCATGTTTAATTTCATTTAAAAAAAATGGTTGGCTGGTTCCAAAGTTATAAGGGTTTTAACCATCATATTTGTGGTAATCATATGACTGATAGTTATAAGGCTTCGCTGATCAGGGGAGCTAATCTACTCCACTGAATCACCATCGCTTTGAAGCTATGAATACAATAATAAATCAGTCATGATTCAGACAAGATAAGTCGACCATTGCAACAATAATAGCAATTGATAATGGTATGGATTCGCATAGACACTTTAATATCCACACCATCAGTGATTAATGAAAATCATAAAACATTTGTTACATCCCGTGAGGAGCACGAGTATTGCTAGTGATAATAATAATAAACATTTAGAATCCGAATACTTCCTAATGCAAGGAGCCCTAGTCGTTTACATAAACCGAAGATGCGGAGGTAGAACTTTTCTCTCCCTTCTTCAATGCTAGCGTTCTTGGCCAGGGCACGGTAACTTGATACCAACACGAAAAGGAACGCTGAAACCATGGTCCTGTGGCGCCGCTAACCCGTAACCGGTGGTCAGCATCTGAGTTACAGTGCTAGCTCGGCGAAGCCACGGCGAAAGGGCTACGGCTGTAACCCGATAACGGCACCGGCTGATAACAAGTTCACGCTGATATCAATGGCCTTCCATCTGAGGCTCGGGCACCCCGCTGCACCAGCCTCTCCTTTCACCTCTACTTCTGGTGGCCCAATCGGAGGTTCCTCTGCTAGCCACCGATGCTCTGGTTGCTTCAACTTTACGTGATATTTGACATCCTTGACCTCTGATAACATCTAGCCTTGTGTAGAGCACTTGATCACAAAATCAGGACTATTATAATTAAGACAAGTACTATACACTTATAACTTTTTTCATATTTTTTTCTTGCTGTTTATTTTTAGTATTATCACAAAACCATTAATATTACAATTAAGTTCTCATGACCCACAATCTTGACAATAACTGAAATAATGACATCAGTGACTATGCCTTGAAGCTCTTGGACAACATTCAAGTGTGTGATATTTATACTGATATTACTGACTTGAAAAATAACTGTGAAGTAAAATGCTTATACTGTCTTAATATACTGTTTAAAACGTTCGCCAGAGACGTTTCTGTTTAATTTTGGTAGCACTTATTTGAGCCTCGTGCTTTTGTGTTTCTTCATCTTGCCCTTTCTATTGTAATTCGGACTGTTGGATAAATATGTATTTAAACCAAAAGAAGGCGTACTTCTCTTTTTAACTGTCAATAGTTCGATGAAACAACGCATCAGTTCAGGCGCAGTCAAGTCCAGACAAGCCCCTGTCAGTCACTCCAGTACACGCGTTCGGAATGCACGACAAGCTTGATACGGTTAGTTAAACACTTCCCCTCCGCCTTTGGTAACTTGACATTGATAGCGCGGCGGGGAGGTAGCTCAGTTGGTAGCGCGCTGGCTTTGTAGCCAGTCGGTCGCTATCAGCGTGGGTTCGATCCCCACGTTCGGCGAGAGATTTATTTCTCGGAGTCAACTTTGTGCAGACTCTCTTCGGTGTCTGAACACCCCCGTGTGAACACATGCGCACGAAAAAGATCCCACGTTCACAGCGAAAGTCTCAGGGCTTGGAAAACACGAAGACACGCATGCATCATCTCTCGTCTCCGATTATAATGATCGTATTTCGATACTTTGACGAGACAAACCCAATGCTGGTGTGTCGAAGAAGACAGCCACAGCGGGCTTGTTCGAATCAAAGTATCACACCATAACTTCAACGTATTACCAATACCTGTCCCAATATAGACCAGTTGGTCTAAGAGGACGTTAAACCCTAAAAGTCAGTCACACTGATAGCCGAAGGCGCAGCTCCTTTGCCCAGTCCATAAAACAAGAGGCACATACAATACACGCACAGGGGTAGAGGAGACGAAATAGGTGAATAAGAATAATCAGATATGTAATAGTTTTACTGCATTATAACAAACATTTAGGTGTTAATGTTGCTATTTTAAATTAAAGCCATGCTTTTTTTTGTTTAAACTGTGGCGTCATTTTCTGGTTTTGTTTTTGTATCCGGGGTTGTAAGAATTTACATGACAAATACAGGCATGTGATCATGCAGCCGAGTTGCAATGAGAAAGGCAACACAGATTCAGGCAGTTCGAGTTCATCATTAAAATTGTCTACTGTTGGTCTTTGGCATGGTGCGTGTCAAGACCTCACAGTCATGCTGGGAAGAAACCCTAGGTAGTGGAAGGTTACCGCTGTTCTCCCCTCACACTCTCTGTATCTCTCACGGTCCCTCTTTCTCCTCCCCCCCTCTCTCTCTTGTATCTTATAATAAATTTAGAGTACAAATATATATATATCTCTTTCCCCCTATCTCGATTTCTCTCCCTTTCCCTCCTCTCTCTGTTTCCCTCTTTCCTCTATCAATAAATTTAGAATACAATTTTTTTCTCTCTCTCTCTCTCTCCCTCTCTCTCCCTCTCTCTCTCTCTCTCTCTCTCTCTCTCTCTCTCTCTCTCTCTCTCTCTCTCTCTCTCTCTCTCTCTCTCTCTCTCTCTCCCTCTCTCTCCTTTTTAGAATGCAGTGAACGTTTCGACATTTATAATTGTTACAAAACATGTTTGGAAAAAGAGAAATACATTGAATTAATCGAAGATATTAAGTACAGAGTTGCTCTTACTCGTTTCCGCGCAGGAGTATCCGAAATCAACGCTCACAAGTTTCGGAACACACCAAACCAAACGACAAGAAACTGTCCTCTCAGTACAGCTGATAAAGAAGATGAACACCATGTTGTATTTTTATGTCCTTTTTATCAAGACCTTCGAGCAAAGTATTTAACAATCTCGATCTCTAAGACGCTGCAACAACAACTTGTGTATTTCTGTGGCAGTAATGAGGATAATTTGATGAACAGCTTCAGCAGATTTGTGTTCTTCATGTTACAGAAGAGACGAACCCTTAGAAATCAGGTTCAGTGACATATGTCATCAGGGTCTTAATGTATTTGTTTAATGTTATGCGTGACTATAATTTATAACTGTGCAGATACTAATGCTGTTATTTTAACCACTATTGTAAGGGGCTGTGGCCTTAGACAATTAAAGATTTGTTCTTGTTCTTGTTCTTGTTCTTGTTCTCTCTCTCTCTCTCTCTATCTCTCTCTCTCTCTATCTCTCTCTCTCTCTCCCATAATTTATTGATAGTGATATTAATAGTATTCCTTCTCCCCTCACGCTCTCTGTATCTCTCATGGTCCCTCTTTCTCTCCCCCCCCCCTCCTACCTCTCTCTCTTATCTTATAATACATTTATCTTCTCTATCAATAAATTTAGAATACGATATTATCTCTCTGTGCCTCTCTCTCTTACTGTCGTTGCGCGCGCACGCTTATTATGAGATAAGGGAGGTAGAGGTAGGGGGGGGGGAGAGGGAACGTGAGCTAGAGACGGAAAAAGTGAGGAGAGAATACTATAAATATATATTATGTAATAGAGAGAGAGAGAGAGCGAGAGAGATATAAAAGAAAGAGAGAGAGATGAGAGAGAGCGAGCGAAAGAGAGAGAGAGAGAGAGAGAGAGAGAGAGAGAGAGAGAGAGAGAGAGAGAGAGAGAGAGAGAGAGAGAGAGAGAGAGAATTGAATTGAACTTTATTTAACAAGGATTAAGATTTAAGGCTACGCCTTTTCTTACAATCTGTCCTTGGGACGCATAGACACACAATAATATAATTAAAAAAAATAAAAAAAATATAAAAAAATAAAAAGTTAAAAAGTCAAGGAAGTTGGAAAACTGCAGCACGTGATAATAAAGATGACGATGATGATGATGATGACGATGATGATAATGATGAAGATGAGGCATGAAGAGCATACATATGTGGTTATTCATAAAATCAAATGCATACTATGCAGGTAATAATAAATACAAGCTGGTAGCAATCAAACATGTAGCAATGATGAGAGAGAGAGCTGAGAGAGAGAGAGAGAGAGAGAGAGAGAGAGAGAGAGAGAGAGAGAGAGAGAGAGAGAGAGAGAGAGTATGTAAAGCGCTTAGAGAACGTCAAGCGCTATATAAATCTCCCATATAAATAAATAAAGGAGTGAGAGAATACTATAAATATATTATGGAAAAGACAGAGAGAGAGAGAGAGAGAGAGAGAGAGAGAGAGAGGGAGAGGGGGGGGGAGAGAAAGAGAGAGAGAAAGAGAGTCAGAGAGAGAGAGAGACTGACACTGACACAGTTTAATTGAATATGGGCCTACAGCCCCTTTCAATGGGGGGGGGGGGGGGGGGTACACATAAATCACAGGAAAAAAAATAGAAAACATAATATTTAAACGTATGCAAAATACACAGTGGTTTGTTCCAAGCATTGCTGCTTTCCTCTATCAATAATCTTGCACATCAATGCTGCCTAATATACACATACAACCGAGAGAGAGAGAGAGAGAGAGAGAGAGAGAGAGAGAGAGAGAGAGAGAGAGAGAGAGAGAGAGAGAGAGAGAGAGAGAGAGAGAGAGAGAGAGAGAGAGAGAGAGAGAGAGAGATGCCTAATAAAGTTTGTTTTCAGGCCTATTCACTTCACTATTGGTCATTCTTTGTAAAAGATTGTTTCTACTCAGTTATTTACTGTCAATGATGCTTGAGACACAAGAGAACGATTGCTGTTATTTTTAAATCTGCAGTGATAACTTTTAGGTTGTGTGTGAAAAGTTGGTTCTGTACGTATATTTCATACGTTAAGTACCTTTGAAATTCAAACCGCTACTACTTGACAAAATGATGAGCCTTATTTACAAAAATAAAGGATCGTAGTTCTGTCTATGAATGTCTGAATTGAATGTGCTGTCCCGATATACAGGTCGAAATAATATGGCCACCAACATCTCTATTTCTGTGTAATAAAACCTTGGAACCGCAGGCGACGTTAAGTACCGCTATGTCCGTACGGAAAGCACTAAGTACCGCTATGTCCGTACAGAAAGCACTAAGTACCGTTGGTCAAAACACCCGACTACTCCCAATTAGGGCTATGTTTCTACTCAGTTATTTGCTGTCAATGATGCTTGAGACACAAGAGAACGATTGCTGTTATTTTTAAATCTGCAGTGAGAACTTTTAGGTTGTGTGTAAAAAGTTGGTTCTGTACGTATATTTCATACGTTAAGTACCTTTGAAATTCAAACCGCTACTACTTGACAAAATGATGAGCCTTATTTACGAAAATAAAGGATCGTAGTTCAAACTAACATGCCTACATATAAACATCATAAACAACACACAAAAGTATTATGTACATGGGTTTTAACATCGCAGGTACTTAGCGCGGTACCTAGTGCAGCCAAGGTCTATGCACGGTACCTAAGGCCCTCTCATACGGACATGCCGGTACTTAGCGTCAGCCTCGCACACACATACACACACACACACACACACACACACACACACTGGAAGCTCACCATTTTTCCCAACGTGCAAGGTAACAAGGGTTCTGGCGACCTCCTTCCCGCATGCTTCACATTCATATGTTTCCTGTTGTGGATTATGTCCTTTGCCACGATGAGTCACTTCTTGAACAGGCGGACCATCAGCAGGCAGCGGAGTTGAGGATTCCTCATAACCCTGGACATTCCTTCTCTCTCCTAGAGCGCGGTGCTGAGCCACGTGACGTGTGACTGACGGTGGTGTCCTCAGGCCAGTTCTCAGCACAGCCGCGGTCAGCAATGGAGGTTTGAAGTTGTGGTACATTGAGGCAGCCCAGAGGTGTAACCCTGGCCCCACACGCTGGCTGAGCTTGGTGCAAAACTCGGCAAAGTGAGTTTCGCTGTTACTGAAAAAACCCAAAAAAGCTTTACAAAAATAATAAAAACTCCGTTTATAGATATGTTGCAATGTATGTAAGTGCATTAGATACAACATTGGCTCGAATTTGTTGGCCAAATTTCATTTAAGACAAATTAATAACTTCTTTATTCATAGCATTTGGATGAGGCATGTGATAGGACAGATAACGTATCAGAATAATTCCAGTGTAGACCTTGTACTTAACATGCATCCATGATGTAACTCACTCGGTATAATCATCACAAGCTTCGTCCACGATGACAAAGACTTCACCTGGTACTGACTGACTGAGTTCTCTCAAAGCCTTGTTGAGCTCCATCGGCAGATCATACATGTGCAGGTGAATCAAGTGTTGATCCGCCATCTCCTTCAGCTGATGAGCGATCATGTGTGACGCCGCCTTGTTGCCCTCCCGTGTGCTCACGACATGCACTGGTTCTCTTTTGTTCTGAATCCAGTCGATTGCTTTCAGAATGAGAACAAGGGATTTTCCTGTACCAGGAGGACCACAGACGAACACCAAAGGAGACAACTCGTTTTGCAACACGTCCAGCTGAGTAGGATGCAGTATAATGTCAGCTGGGGCGAATCTGTTCGCTGTCTCTGCGACCCCTTCCCCTGGCAGGCGGAGATCAGAGCATTGGGCTTGTGCCAGGCGGGGCACTGCTGAACACGGCACAGTGACTGTGGTTGCAGGCCCTCCAAACCTGGAACGGTTGACAGGTGGAACATGTCAGAAAAGTGCAAGATTAAGAATAAACCCTGAGATTAGACTGTATAGGTAGCAACAGAGATTATCAAGATTTTCGGACAACAAGTCCTTGAAATATCTCTCTTTTGCTTTGCCTAAAAGCATTTACAAATTTTTTAAACACTTATATCTTCACGCATCAAACACAACATGACGCAGTAGAGTTTCATCCACCCAACCATCCACTACCGCCCCCTTCTCGCCCTCCACACATACGCACACATACATAGACAAACGTACCGTGACACGAGGTCCACATAAGTATCATCCGTCATGGAAGGGTCTGGCCCGTCTCTTTCAGCACACTCTCGCCACCACTGGGCAGGGTTGCTCACATCATCTTGTGTAAGACACAGGGTGGTGGGGTCTGTGGTTGGACTGACCAGCAGACAGTCACATAGATCCTGACATAGGAGAAAACAAACACATACAATATGCAGTTTTTACTGCAGTTGATTTGCTAACCTCCACTGAGAGAGGCACATTTAAAGTTGCCTCTTATCACTTGTTCACAATATTTGGCAAAGTAAGGTTCCAATTCCCCCTATATCCCCATCCCATCTCACCAGTATTGATCTGCACTGCTTGTATAATGTGTCTTGGAGTCATTTCAAAGTGTGTTTACAAAAGAGAGACCATCCATGTTATAACTAGACCATATATTCACACGTATGTATGTCATGCAAATGACGTCAAGGGGACAAGCTATCTGATTGGATAAATATGCGGAACTACTTTTGCAACAACGTGGCGACTTCCACGAATTGTTTAATAATTATTCCAAAATCGTGAACAGTTTCCTGAGCAAGGAACTGTACAACTACCGGTACTTCTTTGTAGAACCAGCATTTGACAACACTTCATGACACCACATGTGAGTTGCTGATGTAGTACGACTACTCTAATTGAAATGTGTGTTCACAAAAACCAGAACAGAAACACTCAGAAACACTTTGTATCATTTTTTGTGTAAGTGCAGATACCTCTATAAGTGTTACGAGTTATTTTACTGACACATTTACCGTCCAGCTCGTGAGTACTCGGAAATTAGTTAGGTTGCCTGTTTTGTTGATCGCAACAGTAAATTCCCCAACATAAATTCTGGTTCGTTGTATCAACATGAAGTCTTGGGACTTCCAATTTATCTAGACTGTTACAACTGAAATGATGCACGATCTAAAAAAGAAAAACAAATATTTCCTAAAAAATATATAATTATATTCGCAGTTTCCACTACAATTGTATTCCTTTGGGATGAGAAAATGTACGCACCTTCGAGTTCTACTTTCCCACCATCATTTTAGACGAGAGGTTTCTACATCTAGCTTTGCAAGGACAGGTTGGACGATTAGGCTAAGCCTAAAACCTTTATCCTTATGTAATACAGTTCTGAGTTCTAAGTTCTGAGTTTACATAACGTATGCCATATCCGCATTTTCCAACCCCACTAATACTAAATTCCCTGACCCATTATTTTTGCCATTTCTGTAACAGAGAAATAGAGTTATCTTTTCTTGTCTTGGTCCACGCTTGGTAAGGTATCTTCGTTTCTATTTTGTTAATGAACCCCGCTATGAGTGAAACGTGAAAATGATGACAAGGGTTTCAGGCGTATGTCTGACTGGAAGAATGCTCTCACTGCTGGTTAAACCTTGGTGGCTCGCTGATCTTTACAAGATGGACTGAACAGCAAGGACGCTGTATTTTCATTGACGGCACCTTGAATTGCTGGTTAAGCCTTGGTGGCTCGCTGATCTTTACAAGATGGACTGAACAGCAAGGACGCTGTATTTTAATTGACGGCACCTTGAATTACTGGTTAAGCCTTGGTGGCTCGCTGATCTTTACAAGATGGACTAAACAGCAAGGACGCTGTATTTTATTTAATTGACGGCACCTTGAATTACTGGTTAACTGCTCATATGCGGAGTCATTTCGGGGATCATTAAAGTCTATAATGCAAACGTCTGGTGGCTGAAAAACATGCCGCTGTAGGCTATCCTCGCGAACAGCAGTTCAATTTTGTTTGAAGAAGTTCCCAAGGAGAGAACGTTTGCTCAAATAAGGAAACCAAATCTGTCCTTCGTTGGCAAAAAGTTAATGACAGCCTAACACACAAATTTTAAAGACATTCAGTACAACAATGAAATAGAACATTCCAAAAACGCAGATAACGGGTTTTATCTACACCCTGCTCTACATTCCGGGAATGTTAGTTGAGAAATCGTACCTACTGGTCCTCTCTGTGGTTATAGCACCATACACTATCGCACGCAAGTACACGGGACAAGCGGTATTGATATTGACCAACCTGCTGCAGCTTGAGATTGGCACCTAGAGCTGTACGCAGTTGGGCCCTGGTGATGTTGGGCACCATCAGCGTTGTCCTGATCCTGGGCTTGTTCTGATCGTGTGACACTAGGTGTTGGAGCACGTCGCGTGCCTTCTGCATCTGCGTAACGGCTTGTTGCACTTTCTTTGCAATGGTTTTCTGCTGATCCACCACTGACATGTTAGCCGTGGAAACACTGTCTCCAAATGCTTTGAGCTCACATGCTAAGATTCCGTACCTTCTGTGAATAATCAAAATGTCAAAATCTCCCTCGTGTTTCTTTTGTTGTTTTAAGATGGAGTCTTTCGGTTTGGGTGGTATAGGTTTGTGGGTACAAGACAGATTGTTCAGATACTCGTTGAACTGGAGCTGTGAAATGACAAACATGGCTTGCCCGCGGGACACCTGGTGTAAGCAGCTCAGCACCCGATTATTTGCAGCGTCATCACGCGCGTCGCTTTCCTGGCTCAGAGGCTGTAGGACGTACACAGTGCGCCCTGCTACCTTCTCTTCATCGTGTTGTGTTCTGTTCATGTACACTGCAGGCACAAAGTAGGACTGTGTGGAGAGCTCCGGATACCACTGCTGAACGCGCTGATTGCACATTGCCAGGTCGGGTTTCGCTGCCATGTTGACTGTTGGCTGCAGACAAATAAGAACCGTGGTTATTGTGCGTGTTTGTGTATGTGGTCGTTTGTGTGTGTATGTGTGTGTGTGTGTGTGTGTGTGTGTATGTGTGTGTGTGTGTGTATGTGTGGGCGTGTGTGTGTGCGTGTTAGTGTGTGTCTGTCTGTGTGTCTGTCTGCATGGTTGTGTGTGGTTGTGCGTGTGTATGTGTGTGTACGTGTGTGTGTGTGTGGTTGTGTGTGTGTGTGTATATGTGTACGTATGTGTGTGTGTGTGTGTGTGTGTGTGTGTATGTGTCTGTGTCTGTATGTGTGCGAGTGTGTGTGTGAGAGAGAGCGCAAGATAGAGAGAGAGAGAGAGAGAGAGAGAGAGAGAGAGAGATTTCTTTATTTGGTGTTTAACGTCGTTTTAAACCGTTCAAGGTTATATTGCGACGGAGAGAGAGAGAGATTAAGAGACTGAGATATAGATAGGGACAGAAAATAACAATAACAATGACAATTCTTAATTTTTGGAGGGAAATAAGAAAAAGCATATTAAATGCTTTTATGCATCTGGTCCTCGCCCTAAAGAGGGACTAATCTACTTTAACTACAACTACCAAACAAACATAATTAATGGTAGGACAGATACGTTCATGTACAAGAAGCGCATTATATGGAAAAATTGTAAAGCATAAGATAGTGTTCAAACCTGGGTGTAAAGCAATAAAGAGGGAAATAAACGCAAAGTAAAAATACTTTGAAACGATACATTAGCTCATGAAAACAATGATCATTGAGCCAAATCCTCATGATTTTGTCTCAAATAAACAATAATTTAGATAATGAACAACTGTATCCGAAGGGAACATACCAATCAAGTTTATAGTTTCATAAAGTTCATAAAATAGAATATATATTTGGTTCTAAAAGAATTCGTGTTGGTTGATTGCCACAGGGCGTTCGGAAGAGCGTTCTACACTACCCGTCATAAAAAAAGTACACAGATACATTTAGCTGTAGATCGTTGTGATGCGGCCAGTTATATTAAAACCAAGTATATTGCCAGAAAGGCAATTCATTCTTCTACCGTATGAAGTAAAGAGGTTGTTTTTTTCATAAACTAGTGTTTATGCCGTGTGCCAGAGACCTAGGACATCCCCCAAAATTAAATTCCCAAAAGCAAACTTGCAGACAGGTTTTAAAACCTGGCCGCATCACAAAGATCTACAGCTAAATGTATTTGTGTACTTTTGTATGACGGGTAGTGTAGAGGCTGTTACCTGAGTAAACAAGACTATACTTAAATAAGTCTATCCTAGCAAGAGGAGTGTTCAATTTCACCGACGCCCAAAGTGGGCCACATGCCGGGAGCATGTGTATTGCACAGATCAGACCCACACCAATACCATTTGCGCTTCCAGCATGAGTCCCATATGGGTTGCCTAAATGGGCACATCTGAACGTGCTGGCTGGGATATCAGGCTCAGACACACACAAAGAGTAAGCTTTCGTTACATATAACAAACACGAAAACAACACTCATTGTCATAATTTTCACGAGTTTTCATTCACAAGCACCTTGGAAATAAATCTCATGTTCCCCATGCAATACATCCCCGGTTACCATAGTTGCAGGAAGCAGGTTATATAGAGCTTAAACAATGACCACGAGTTGATTACTGGAAAATAAACCACGCCGGTGGGTATTTGCAGCTGCTTGGTGAGCACACGAGTGAATTACCAAGCGGCTGCAAATACCCACGAGGATTTATTTTCCAGTAATCAACGAGTTGTCGTCATTGTTTAAGTTATTTACACAACGAACAACACGGGTCGAACATGCAGTAATGCAGACGACATTTTGTAGGCAATTTCATTTCAGCCTAATCACTCAGAGTGTCAAATGCGCGTCATTCAAATAGTCCCCTCGATTCTGACACAAACTTTACTTGTGAGGGTATTAAAAGTCGAACTCACGTTTAGCTAACGATCTACATGTATACATTTTAACATTGAAGAAATAAAGAAAACAACAAAGAATACACATAATCTGCTGGGGTGAAAAGTGCTGAGTGAAGATTATGAGTTTGCCGAAGCGGTGAGAGAGAGAGAGCGATCAAGACAGACAGTGATTCAAGGCGCACAACTCTAGTGCTCTTCATCGGCAACCGCTTAGATCAATCCCGACAACAAAATCCTGATTCGAAATCCTGAGCGACGAAATAAGAAGTTAACTAAAACAGTATGCTTACAGTTTTGTTCATGGTCAATGTCGCTCAGATCGGTGTTTTGAAAGTCTGGATATTGTTCATTAATAAACTTCCGAAGAAGGCGCACATCCGAATCGGTTTTTTTCATCGTGCTTTTGTTTTCGCTGTCCTTCAGCAGTTTGGTGACATCACTGTTAGATACCGCGCTGAATCGCCATTTTTTTGGTGCCGGTGCAGCAGCCGGGTCATCAAAGATGTCCCTTGTCGATAACAATAGCGTTCGTGGGATACATACAGCTTTGCTGGGATTACCCTGTCATTTCATTCAAACTTTCTATTTTTCGTCGATTTTTAGTGGGTCCCTTCTGTTTTTTGTCAGATCGATTTCGAAGGTATTGTTATTTGAGCAGCGGTCACGTGATCCCTGTAAATACAACTGTAATCCAAAAGGTGATCCAGATAGTCAAGTGCACGGCCTTAACTGACATAATTATAAGGTTTGAATAAAATGAAACGGAGATTATTGCCTGAATTTGAGTGCAACATTTATCGCAAAATTTTGTGTGTGAAGTTTAGATAGTTAAATACAGTCTACACAAAGTTCAAATGGTGCTAATTGTATGTTACTCACTAAACATTTTGTTAAATATATTTCGTTTCGATTTCCTAAGGAAAAAAAACAAGTCGCGTAAGGCGAAATAACAACATTTAGTCAAGCTCACAGAATGAAACTGAACGCACTGCTTTTTTCACCAAGACCACATACTCGTAGTTTCGTCAGTCCACCGCTCGTGGCAAAGGCAGTAAAATCGACAAGCCATGCAGAATAGAGCGGTAGTGGTCGCGCTGAGCAGGATAACACGCTTTTTTGTATGTCTATTCTTTTTAGCTTACTGAGTTTGTTTTTAATCCAAACATATCATATCTATATGTTTTTGGAATCAGAGACCAACAAGGAATAAGATAAAATTGTTTTTAAATCGATTTCGGAAAATTAATTTCAATCATAATTTTCATATTTTTAATTTTCAGAGCTTGTTTGTAATCCAAATATAACATATGTATATGTTTTTGGAATCAGAAAATGACAAAGAATAAGATGACATTAAATTTGGATCGTTTGATAAAAAATAAAAATTTAATTACAAGTTTCCGATTTTTAATGACCAAACTCATTCATTAGTTTTCTAGCCACCAAGCTAAAATGTAATACCAAAGTCCGTCTTTCTTCGAAGATTTCTTGGCGAAAGTTTCAACCAATTTGATTGAAAAATGAGGGTGTGACAGTGCCGCCTCAACTTTTACAAAAAGCCGGATATGACGTCATCAAAGGTATTTATCGAAAACATGAAAAAAGTCCGGGAATATCATGTCAAATTTCATAAAGATCGGTCTAGTAGTTTAGTTTGAATCGCTCTACACACACACACGCACAGACAGACAGACAGACAGACAGACAGACAGACAGACAGACAGACAGACACACACACACACACACACACACACACACACACACACACACACACACACACACACACACACACACACACACACACACACACACACACACACACACACCACGACCCTCGTCTCGATTCCCCCTCTATGTTAAAACATTTAGTCAAAACTTGACTAAATGTAAAAAGGATTATATATTTGCTTTCATGTAACTCTGCTTTTAAACCTCATTTTAAATCACTACTGACGAGTGGTCATAGGGAGGATCAGGCCGGTTTTGCTAGGTGTCTCTGATGTATGTATGCGATGTGTCTGTGTTCGCGCACACGCGCGCGCGTGTGTGTGTGTGTGTGTGTGTGTGTGTGTGTGTGTGTGTGTGTGCGTGTGCGTGTGCGTGTGTGTGTGTGCTTGTGTGAGAACATTTTGAATCGAAAAACCTGCATCGAACCAAATGATACAATCTACTGTTCCATTCGCGGTTGGCAGCTCGGCGTACGTGCATCGCGCATATTGACCTCATCTCGTCTACAGGCTGGACAATATATTCAACCCCCAAAATAGCATTTTGTTTGCATCTTTTGTGGGTCCTACGTCCCTTAAAGTCCCGAACCGACGCCGATGTGAAGTAAAGCACGTGTCTACCTTCGACACCTATCAAGCAGCAACTTCCGGCACTCGATCGTTGACATCCGGTTTGAGCTTAAAAACAATTTACGAGAACATTCCAACCGCTCTATGACATGTTATGTAATGCCAAACAATGTTAATCATTGCTGAAGCAGTAGCTTGCCTTTAATCCGGATGGAAACCAAAAACTTAATAGGAAAATGGAAAAGTTTGCCTTGAATCGCGTCAAGGGTGGCGTTCACCTGTAGGTAGGATTTGAGCCGGTTATCCTCCGTGTATCAGCATCGACTGAATCCACTGAATATGGTGGTAAAACACCATAGAGGTAAGACACACACCCTTTTTTTTTTATCTCGGTCTCGCTGTGGTTTTTGTATGTCAAGTTCCTAATCTAAACACTCCGATAGCAATGGTCGCAAAACAAGGCAGGCTACAGCACAGCTACATGCTACGCCCAACCCCGTTCTTTTGTCGTCTCGAATTAATAGACATCCGGGTTACGTTCGACTCACGCTGAGGTGTTTTGTAGTGAGGGGGGGATTGGGTTTGGGGAGGTAAAGGGTGTTGTGTTGAAGGGAGTCCGGTGTAACACCCCGTTCTGACATAAGCCGTCACTCCCGC
Organism: Littorina saxatilis; assembly: GCF_037325665.1. Lineage (NCBI taxonomy): Eukaryota > Metazoa > Mollusca > Gastropoda > Littorinimorpha > Littorinidae > Littorina > Littorina saxatilis. The sequence continues at coordinate 101,268 of NW_027126699.1, read as the reverse complement.
ACCAACATTTCGTCGCTGATACACACATATTTCCCCCTCTGCTACTTTACATCTGTAAACTTGTAGAGCTAGTTATTTTTCGATAAACACCCAGCAACCAAACAAATAACGACCCAGCAACAGCCTGAATCCTCGATAGCGCAATGGGTTGAGAAGCTGTTCTGCGTCGGTACTACTTTTGCGACTGAAAAGTTCCGAACGCTCTAATGTACGAAGTATACATCTCTGGAGCAAACAATACAAACATACCGCATTTAAATTAACAACTACAGGCTTGAACACATGAATCTCCTTATAAAATCCATGAGTTTGGTTGTTTTCTGAATCTAGATCTGCTGTGCACAAACGTTCATCACAAGCAAATTCCCAAGGCAAGTAACTCTCATACTTTGTCTAGCGACAAGAGTAGTTCCCCTTTCAAATTTCTTTTCACTCAGTTTCTTCGACAACAGACTGCAATCCGACGGTCAGTTTTCAACAATATTTCATTTAATAAACAGATCACACGCAACCAAATGCACACATCTCATCAATTTAAACAACATAAAGCGGTTTCATACACTATTTTCCTCAGGAAACTGAACGTCATACAGTTTTTAACGTTGGAACACGGGTGCAAAAGTTCGTCTGCTAGTCCCATTTGACAAAAGAACATTATCCTAAGCGATACCAAAACATATACAGAACACACAATATCTGCCTTTTCCGCCACAGCAGAATAACAGCATATATGTGTACTTGATTTTAGTCCAAAATAGGAAAACTGACAAGAAGTGTTAACAGAATGGAATGATTTGCACGGAACTATACAACCGCGCATTAATCGATCGCCTGCGCAGGTTGACTGGTTGAGTGAATAGGATTCGATCAAACTTTCGCAAAAAAACTCCTCTTTTTTTTGAATAACTGAAGAAAGGAGGAATAAAGAGGTTACACACCTCGTCTCAGTGATTATAAAAAATAATGGTCTCAGTTCGCGGTCATGAAAAAGCTCGCTAAAGCTCGCATTTTTAATGATCCGCTAACTTCGACCATTATTTTTAATAATCACTGAGACTCGGCATGTAACCTCTACATATTTCCCCTGCCATAAGTTTCCTTGGAGGTCTGCAGTCGCGTAGTGAAACTTGATGAACTAAGCTTAGTGTCATTGGAGGCCTGACAACACCACTGCCTTCTCTCATATATGATTTTCTGTTATATAATATAACTACTGGAACATTCATCAAGCGTTAAACGTGGATTTTACTTGCAAACACACACACACA